>NC_086126.1:21571525-21852025 GCF_963921235.1 Mobula hypostoma | reverse complement strand
GGATGTGGAGAGGAAGCTTCCTATAGTGGGGTAGTCTAGGATCAGAGAGCACAGATAGAGTGAATGCAGAGGGAATGTTTCCTGTAGTTGGGGAGTCAAGGATCAGAGGACACCGATAGAGTGGATGTGGAGAGGATGTTTCCTGTAGTGGGGGCGTCCAGGACCAGTGGACACAGACAGAGTGGATGTGCACAGGATGTTTCCTATAGTGGGGGAGTCTAGTACCAGAGGACACAGATAGAGTGGATGTGGGGAGGATGTTTCCTGTAGTGGGGGAGTCTGGGATTAGAGTGCACAGATATAGTGGATGTGGAGGGGATGTTTCCCATAATGGGGGATACTCAGACCAGATGACACAGATACAGTGGATGTCGAGGTGATGTTTCCTATAATGGGGGATACTCAGACCAGATGACACAGATACAGTGGATGTGGAGGGGATGTTTCCTAGAGTGGGGGAGTCTAAGACCAGAGGACAAAGATAGAGTGGAGGTGGGGAGGATGTTTCCTATAGTGGGGGAGTCTAGGACCAGAGGACACAGATAGAGTGGATGTGGAGAGGTTGTTTGCTGCAGTGGGGGAGTCTAGGAGCAGAGGATACAGACACAGTGGATATGGAGAGGATGTTTCCTATAGTGGGGCAGTCTAGGACCAGAGGACACAGATACAGTGGATGTGGAGAGGATGTTTCCTGTAGTGGGGGAGTCTAGGACCAGAGAATACACACAGAGTGGATGTGAACAGGATGTTTCCTCTAGTAGGGGAGTCTAGGACCAGAGAACACAGACACAGTGGATGTGGAGAGGATGTTTGCTGCAGTGGGGGAGTCTAGGAGCAGAGGATACAGACACAGTGGATATGGAGAGGATGTTTCCTATAGTGGGGCAGTCTAGGACCAGAGGACACAGATAGAGTGAATGTGGAGAGGATGCTTCCTAAGTGGGAGAGTCTATGACCAGAGGACACAGATAGAGTGGATGTGGAGAGGATGTTTCCTGTAGTAGGGGAGTCTAGGATCAGAGGGCACAGATAGAATGGATGTCGAGGGGATGTTTCCTGTAGTGGGAGAGTCTAGGACCAGAGGACACAGATAGAGTGGATGTAGGGAGGATGTTTCCTCTCGTGGGCGAGTCTGGGATCAGAGTGCACCGATATAGTGGATGTGGAGGGGATGTTTCCTATAATGGGGGATACTTAGACCAGATGACACAGATGCAGTGGCTGTGGAGGGGATGTTTCCTAGAGTGGGGGAGTCTAGGACCAGAGGACAAAGATAGAGTGGATGTGGGGAGGATGTTTCCTATAGTGAGGGAGTCTAGGACCAGAGGACACAGATAGAGAGGATGTGGAGAGGATGTTTCCTATAGTGGGGGAGTCTAGGACCAGAGGACACAGATAGAGAGGATGTGGAGAGGATGTTTCCTATAGTGGGGGAGGCTAGGACCAGAGGAGACAGATAGAGTGGATGTGGAGAGGAAGCTTCCTATACTGGTGTAGACTAGGATCCGAGGGCACAGTTAGAGTGGATGTGGAGAGGATGTTTCCTATAGTGGGGGAGTCCTGGACCAGAGGACACAGGTAGAGTCGATGTGGGGAGGATGTTTCCTGTAGTGGGGGAGTCTGGGATCAGAGTGCACAGATATAGTGGATGTGGAGGGGATGTTTCCCAGAATGGGGGATACTCAGACCAGATGACACAGATGCAGTGGCTGTGGAGGGGATGTTTCCTGGAGTGGGGGAGTCTAGGACCAGAGGACAAAGATAGAGTGGATGTGGGGAGGATGTTTCCTATAGTGAGTGAGTCTGGGACCAGAGGACACAGATAGTGAGGATGTGGAGAGGATGTTTCCTATAGTGGGGGAGTCTAGGACCAGAGGACACAGATAGAGAGGATGTGGAGAGGATGTTTCCTATAGTGGGGGAGGCTAGGACCAGAGAAGACAGATAGAGTAAATGTGGAGAGGAAGCTCCCTATACTGGTGTAGACTAGGATCCGAGGGCACAGATAGAGTGGATGTGGAGAGGATGTTTCCTATAGGGGGGATTCTTGGACCAGAGGACACAGGTAGAGTGGATGTGGGGAGGATGTTTCCTGTAGTGGGGGAGTCCAGGATCAGAGGACACAGATAGAGTGGATGTGGGGAGGATGTTTCCTGTAGTGGGGGAGTCTGGGATCAGAGTGCACAGATATAGTGGATGTGGAAGGGATGTTTCCCATAATGGGGGATACTCAGACCAGATGACACAGATACAGTGGATGTGGAGGAGATGTTTCCTAGAGTGGGGGAGTCTAGGACCAGAGGACAAAGATAGAGTGGAGGTGGGGAGGATGTTTCCTATAGTGGGGGAGTCTAGGACCAGAGGACACAGATAGAGTGGAGGTGGGGAGGATATTTCCTATAGTGGGGGAGTCTAGGACCAGAGGACACAGATAGAGTGGATGTGGAGAGGATGTTTCCTGCAGTGGGGGAGTCTGGGATCAGAGGGCACAGATTGAGTGGATGTGGAGAGGATGTTTCCTATGGTGTGGGAGTCTGGGATCAGAGGACACTGATAGAGTGGGTGTGGAGAGGATGTTTCTTATAGTCGGGGAGGACACAGATAGAGTGGATGTGTGGAGGAGGTTTCCTGTAGTGCGGGAGTGTAGGACCAGAGGACACAGATAGAGTGGATGTGGGGAGGATGTTCCCTGTAGTGGGAGAGTCTAGGACCAGTGGATACACACAGAGTGGATGTGGAGTGGATGTTTCCTATAATGGGGGAGACGAGAATCAGAGGACACAGATAGAGTGGATGTGGGGTGGATGTTTCCTGTTGTGGGGAGTCTGGGATCAGAGTGCACAGATAGAGTTGATGTGGAGGTGATGTTTCCTATAATGGGGGATACTCAGACCAGATGACACAGATAGAGTTGATGTGGATGGGATGTTTCCTATAGTGGGGGAGTCTAGGACCAAAGGACATAGATAGAGTGGATGTGGAGAGGAAGTTTCCTATAGCTGGGGAGTTTAGGACCAGAGGGCAATGATAGAGTGGATGTGGGGAGGATGTTTCCTATACGGGGGGATTCTAGGACGAGAGGACACAGATTGAATGGATGTGCACAGGATGTTTCCTATAGTGGGGGGATCGAGGATCAGAGGACACAGATAGAGTGGATGTGGAGAGGATGTTTCCTATACTGGGGGAGTCTTGGACCAGAGGACACAGGTAGAGTGGATGTGGAGAGGATGTTTCCTATAGTGGGGGAGTCTAGGATCAGAGGACACAGATAGAGTGGATGTGGAGGAGATGTTTCCTGTAGTGGGGGAGTCTAGGACCAGAGAATACACACAGAGTGGATGTGAACAGGATGTTTCCTCTAGTAGGGGAGTCTAGGACCAGAGAACACAGACACAGTGGATGTGGGGAGGATGATTCCTGTAGTGGGGGAGTCTGGGATCAGAGTGCACAGATATAGTGGATGTGGAAGGGATGTTTCCCATAATGGGGGATACTCAGACCAGATGACACAGATACAGTGGATGTGGAGGAGATGTTTCCTATAGTGGGGGAGTCTCGGACCAGAGGACACAGATAGAGTGAAGGTGGGGAGGATGTTTCCTATAGTGGGGGAGTCTAGGACCAGAGTACACAGATAGAGTGGATGTGGAGAGGATGTTTCCTATAGTGGGGGAGTCTAGGACCAGAGGGCACAGATTGAGTGGATGTGGAGAGGATGTTTCTTATAGTGGGGGAGGACACAGATAGAGTGGATGTGTGGAGGAGGTTTCCTGTAGTGGGGGAGTGTAGGACCAGAGGACACAGATAGAGTGGATGTGGAGAGGATGTTTCCTATCGTGGAGGAGTCTAGGACCACAGGACACAGATAGAGTGGATGTGGAGAGGATGTTTCCTGTAGTGGGGGAGTCTAGGACCAGAGGACACAGATAAAGTGGATGTGGAGAGGATGTTTCCTATAGTGGTGGAGTCTAGGACTAGAGGACACAGATAGCGTGGATGTGCAGAGGAAGCTTCCTATAGTGGGGGAGTCTAGGATCAGAGGACACAGATAGAGTGGATGTGGGGAGGATGTTTCCTGTAGTGGGGGAGTCTAGGACAAGAGAACACAGACACAGTGGATGTGGGGAGGAAGTTTCCTGTAGTGGGGGAGTCTGGGATCAGAGTGCACTGATAGAGTGGATGTGGAGGGGATGTTTCCTACAGTGGGGGAGTCTGGGACCAGAAGACACAGATAGAGTGGATGTGGAGAGGATGTTTCTTGTAGTGGGGTGTCTGGGACCAGAAGACACAGATAGAGTGGATGTGGAGAGGATGTTTCTTGTAGTGGGGTGTCTAGGACCAGAGGACACAGATAGAGTGGATGTGGAGAGGATGTTTCCTGTAGTGGGGTAGTCTAGGACCAGAGGATTCTGAAAGAGTGGATGTGGAGAGGATGTCTTCTATATTGGGGGAGTGTAGGAACAGAGGACAGAGATAGAGTGGATGTGGAGAGGATGTTTCCTATAGTGGGGGAGTCTATGACCAGAGGACACAGATAGAGTGGATGTGGAGACGATGTTTCCTATAGTGGGGGAGTCTAGGACCAGAGGACACAGATAGAGTGGATGTGGGGAGGATGTTTCCTGTAGTGGGGGAGTCTGGGATCAGAGTGCACAGATATAGTGGATGTGGAGGGGATGTTTCCCAGAATGGGGGATACTCAGACCAGATGACACAGATGCAGTGGCTGTGGAGGGGATGTTTCCTGGAGTGGGGGAGTCTAGGACCAGAGGACAAAGATAGAGTGGATGTGGGGAGGATGTTTCCTATAGTGAGTGAGTCTGGGACCAGAGGACACAGATAGTGAGGATGTGGAGAGGATGTTTCCTATAGTGGGGGAGTCTAGGACCAGAGGACACAGATAGAGAGGATGTGGAGAGGATGTTTCCTATAGTGGGGGAGGCTAGGACCAGAGAAGACAGATAGAGTAAATGTGGAGAGGAAGCTCCCTATACTGGTGTAGACTAGGATCCGAGGGCACAGATAGAGTGGATGTGGAGAGGATGTTTCCTATAGGGGGGATTCTTGGACCAGAGGACACAGGTAGAGTGGATGTGGGGAGGATGTTTCCTGTAGTGGGGGAGTCCAGGATCAGAGGACACAGATAGAGTGGATGTGGGGAGGATGTTTCCTGTAGTGGGGGAGTCTGGGATCAGAGTGCACAGATATAGTGGATGTGGAAGGGATGTTTCCCATAATGGGGGATACTCAGACCAGATGACACAGATACAGTGGATGTGGAGGAGATGTTTCCTAGAGTGGGGGAGTCTAGGACCAGAGGACAAAGATAGAGTGGAGGTGGGGAGGATGTTTCCTATAGTGGGGGAGTCTAGGACCAGAGGACACAGATAGAGTGGAGGTGGGGAGGATATTTCCTATACTGGGGGAGTCTAGGACCAGAGGACACAGATAGAGTGGATGTGGAGAGGATGTTTCCTGTAGTGGGGGAGTCTAGGACCAGAGAATACGCACAGAGTGGATGTGAAGAGGATGTTTCCTCTAGTAGGGAAGTCTTGGAACAGAGGACACAGATAGAGTGGATGTGGAGAGGATGTTTCCTATCGTGGAGGAGTCAAGGACCACAGGACACAGATAGAGTGGATGTGGAGAGGAAGCTTCCTATAGTGGGGTAGTCTAGGATCAGAGAGCACAGATAGAGTGAATGCAGAGGGAATGTTTCCTGTAGTTGGGGAGTCAAGGATCAGAGGACACCGATAGAGTGGATGTGGAGAGGATGTTTCCTGTAGTGGGGGCGTCCAGGACCAGTGGACACAGACAGAGTGGATGTGCACAGGATGTTTCCTATAGTGGGGGAGTCTAGGACCAGAGGACACAGATAGAGTGGATGTGGAGAGGATGTTTCCTGCAGTGGGGGAGTCTGGGATCAGAGGGCACAGATTGAGTGGATGTGGAGAGGATGTTTCCTATGGTGTGGGAGTCTGGGATCAGAGGACACTGATAGAGTGGGTGTGGAGAGGATGTTTCTTATAGTCGGGGAGGACACAGATAGAGTGGATGTGTGGAGGAGGTTTCCTGTAGTGCGGGAGTGTAGGACCAGAGGACACAGATAGAGTGGATGTGGGGAGGATGTTCCCTGTAGTGGGAGAGTCTAGGACCAGTGGATACACACAGAGTGGATGTGGAGTGGATGTTTCCTATAATGGGGGAGACGAGAATCAGAGGACACAGATAGAGTGGATGTGGGGTGGATGTTTCCTGTTGTGGGGAGTCTGGGATCAGAGTGCACAGATAGAGTTGATGTGGAGGTGATGTTTCCTATAATGGGGGATACTCAGACCAGATGACACAGATAGAGTTGATGTGGATGGGATGTTTCCTATAGTGGGGGAGTCTAGGACCAAAGGACATAGATAGAGTGGATGTGGAGAGGAAGTTTCCTATAGCTGGGGAGTTTAGGACCAGAGGGCAATGATAGAGTGGATGTGGGGAGGATGTTTCCTATACGGGGGGATTCTAGGACGAGAGGACACAGATTGAATGGATGTGCACAGGATGTTTCCTATAGTGGGGGGATCGAGGATCAGAGGACACAGATAGAGTGGATGTGGAGAGGATGTTTCCTATACTGGGGGAGTCTTAGACCAGAGGACACAGGTAGAGTGGATGTGGAGAGGATGTTTCCTATAGTGGGGGAGTCTAGGATCAGAGGACACAGATAGAGTGGATGTGGAGGAGATGTTTCCTGTAGTGGGGGAGTCTAGGACCAGAGAATACACACAGAGTGGATGTGAACAGGATGTTTCCTCTAGTAGGGGAGTCTAGGACCAGAGAACACAGACACAGTGGATGTGGGGAGGATGATTCCTGTAGTGGGGGAGTCTGGGATCAGAGTGCACAGATAGAGTGGATGTGGAGGGGATGTTTCCTATAGTGGGGGAGTCTATGACCAGAGGACACAGATAGAGTGGATGTGCAGACGATATTTCCTATAGTGGGGGAGTCTAGTACCAGAGGACACAGATAGAGTGGATGTGGGGAGGATGTTTCCTGTAGTGGGGGAGTCTGGGATTAGAGTGCACAGATATAGTGGATGTGGAGGGGATGTTTCCCATAATGGGGGATACTCAGACCAGATTACACAGATACAGTGGATGTGGAGGTGATGTTTCCTATAATGGGGGATACTCAGACCAGATGACACAGATACAGTGGATGTGGAGGGGATGTTTCCTAGAGTGGGGGAGTCTAAGACCGGAGGACAAAGATAGAGTGGAGGTGGGGAGGATGTTTCCTATAGTGGGGGAGACTAGGACCAGAGGACACAGATAGAGTGAATGTGGAGAGGATGCTTCCTAAGTGGGAGAGTCTATGACCAGAGGACACAGATAGAGTGGATGTGGAGAGGATGTTTCCTGTAGTGGGGGAGTCTAGGACCAGAGAATACGCACAGAGTGGATGTGAAGAGGATGTTTCCTCTAGTAGGGAAGTCTTGGAACAGAGGACACAGATAGAGTGGATGTGGAGAGGATGTTTCCTATCGTGGAGGAGTCAAGGACCACAGGACACAGATAGAGTGGATGTGGAGAGGAAGCTTCCTATAGTGGGGTAGTCTAGGATCAGAGAGCACAGATAGAGTGAATGCAGAGGGAATGTTTCCTGTAGTTGGGGAGTCAAGGATCAGAGGACACCGATAGAGTGGATGTGGAGAGGATGTTTCCTGTAGTGGGGGCGTCCAGGACCAGTGGACACAGACAGAGTGGATGTGCACAGGATGTTTCCTATAGTGGGGGAGTCTAGGACCAGAGGACACAGATAGAGTGGATGTGGAGAGGATGTTTCCTGCAGTGGGGGAGTCTGGGATCAGAGGGCACAGATTGAGTGGATGTGGAGAGGATGTTTCCTATGGTGTGGGAGTCTGGGATCAGAGGACACTGATAGAGTGGGTGTGGAGAGGATGTTTCTTATAGTCGGGGAGGACACAGATAGAGTGGATGTGTGGAGGAGGTTTCCTGTAGTGCGGGAGTGTAGGACCAGAGGACACAGATAGAGTGGATGTGGGGAGGATGTTCCCTGTAGTGGGAGAGTCTAGGACCAGTGGATACACACAGAGTGGATGTGGAGTGGATGTTTCCTATAATGGGGGAGACGAGAATCAGAGGACACAGATAGAGTGGATGTGGGGTGGATGTTTCCTGTTGTGGGGAGTCTGGGATCAGAGTGCACAGATAGAGTTGATGTGGAGGTGATGTTTCCTATAATGGGGGATACTCAGACCAGATGACACAGATAGAGTTGATGTGGATGGGATGTTTCCTATAGTGGGGGAGTCTAGGACCAAAGGACATAGATAGAGTGGATGTGGAGAGGAAGTTTCCTATAGCTGGGGAGTTTAGGACCAGAGGGCAATGATAGAGTGGATGTGGGGAGGATGTTTCCTATACGGGGGGATTCTAGGACGAGAGGACACAGATTGAATGGATGTGCACAGGATGTTTCCTATAGTGGGGGGATCGAGGATCAGAGGACACAGATAGAGTGGATGTGGAGAGGATGTTTCCTATACTGGGGGAGTCTTGGACCAGAGGACACAGGTAGAGTGGATGTGGAGAGGATGTTTCCTATAGTGGGGGAGTCTAGGATCAGAGGACACAGATAGAGTGGATGTGGAGGAGATGTTTCCTGTAGTGGGGGAGTCTAGGACCAGAGAATACACACAGAGTGGATGTGAACAGGATGTTTCCTCTAGTAGGGGAGTCTAGGACCAGAGAACACAGACACAGTGGATGTGGGGAGGATGATTCCTGTAGTGGGGGAGTCTGGGATCAGAGTGCACAGATAGAGTGGATGTGGAGGGGATGTTTCCTATAGTGGGGGAGTCTATGACCAGAGGACACAGATAGAGTGGATGTGCAGACGATATTTCCTATAGTGGGGGAGTCTAGTACCAGAGGACACAGATAGAGTGGATGTGGGGAGGATGTTTCCTGTAGTGGGGGAGTCTGGGATTAGAGTGCACAGATATAGTGGATGTGGAGGGGATGTTTCCCATAATGGGGGATACTCAGACCAGATTACACAGATACAGTGGATGTGGAGGTGATGTTTCCTATAATGGGGGATACTCAGACCAGATGACACAGATACAGTGGATGTGGAGGGGATGTTTCCTAGAGTGGGGGAGTCTAAGACCGGAGGACAAAGATAGAGTGGAGGTGGGGAGGATGTTTCCTATAGTGGGGGAGACTAGGACCAGAGGACACAGATAGAGTGAATGTGGAGAGGATGCTTCCTAAGTGGGAGAGTCTATGACCAGAGGACACAGATAGAGTGGATGTGGAGAGGATGTTTCCTGTAGTAGGGGAGTCTAGGATCAGAGGGCACAGATAGAATGGATGTCGAGGGGATGTTTCCTGTAGTGGGAGAGTCTAGGACCAGAGGACACAGATAGAGTGGATGTAGGGAGGATGTTTCCTCTAGTGGGGGAGTCTGGGATCAGAGTGCACAGATATAGTGGATGTGGAGGGGATGTTTCCTATAATGGGGGATACTCAGACCAGATGACACAGATGCAGTGGCTGTGGAGGGGATGTTTCCTGGAGTGGGGGAGTCTAGGACCAGAGGACAAAGATAGAGTGGATGTGGGCAGGATGTTTCCTATAGTGAGGGAGTCTAGGATCAGAGGACACAGATAGAGTGGATGTGGAGGAGATGTTTCCTGTAGTGGGGGAGTCTAGGACCAGAGAATACACACAGAGTGGATGTGAACAGGATGTTTCCTCTAGTAGGGGCGTCTAGGACCAGAGAACACAGACACAGTGGATGTGGGGAGGATGATTCCTGTAGTGGGGGTGTCTGGGATCAGAGTGCACAGATAGAGTGGATGTGGAGGGGATGTTTCCTATAGTGGGGGAGTCTATGACCAGAGGACACAGATAGAGTGGATGTGCAGACGATGTTTCCTATAGTGGGGGAGTCTAGTACCAGAGGACACAGATAGAGTGGATGTGGGGAGGATGTTTCCTGTAGTGGGGGAGTCTGGGATTAGAGTGCACAGATATAGTGGATGTGGAGGGGATGTTTCCCATAATGGGGGATACTCAGACCAGATGACACAGATACAGTGGAGGATGTGGAGGTGATGTTTCCTATAATGGGGGATACTCAGACCAGATGACACAGATACAGTGGATGTGGAGGGGATGTTTCCTAGAGTGGGGGAGTCTAAGACCAGAGGACAAAGATAGAGTGGAGGTGGGGAGGATGTTTCCTATAGTGGGGGAGTCTAGGACCAGAGGACACAGATAGAGTGGATGTGGAGAGGTTGTTTGCTGCAGTAGGGGAGTCTAGGAGCAGAGGATACAGACACAGTGGATATGGAGAGGATGTTTCCTATAGTGGGGCAGTCTAGGACCAGAGGACACAGAGAGAGTGGATGTGGAGAGGATGTTTCCTGTAGTAGGGGAGTCTAGGACCAGAGAATACACACAGAGTGGATGTGAACAGGATGTTTCCTCTAGTAGGGGAGTCTAGGACCAGAGAACACAGACACAGTGGATGTGGAGAGGATGTTTGCTGCAGTGGGGGAGTCTAGGAGCAGAGGATACAGACACAGTGGATATGGAGAGGATGTTTCCTATAGTGGGGCAGTCTAGGACCAGAGGACACAGATAGAGTGAATGTGGAGAGGATGCTTCCTAAGTGGGAGAGTCTATGACCAGAGGACACAGATAGAGTGGATGTGGAGAGGATGTTTCCTGTAGTAGGGGAGTCTAGGATCCGAGGGCACAGATAGAATGGATGTCGAGGGGATGTTTCCTGTAGTGGGAGAGTCTAGGACCAGAGGACACAGATACAGTGGATGTAGGGAGGATGTTTCCTCTCGTGGGGGAGTCTGGGATCAGAGTGCACAGATATAGTGGATGTGGAGGGGATGTTTCCTATAATGGGGGATACTTAGACCAGATGACACAGATGCAGTGGCTGTGGAGGGGATGTTTCCTAGAGTGGGGGAGTCTAGGACCAGAGGACAAAGATAGAGTGGATGTGGGGAGGATGTTTCCTATACTGAGGGAGTCTAGGACCAGAGGACACAGATAGAGAGGATGTGGAGAGGATGTTTCCTATAGTGGGGGAGTCTAGGACCAGAGGACACAGATAGAGAGGATGTGGAGAGGATGTTTCCTATAGTGGGGGAGGCTAGGACCAGAGGAGACAGATAGAGTGGATGTGGAGAGGAAGCTTCCTATACTGGTGTAGACTAGGATCCGAGGGCACAGTTAGAGTGGATGTGGAGAGGATGTTTCCTATAGTGGGGGAGTCCTGGACCAGAGGACACAGGTAGAGTCGATGTGGAGGAGATGTTTCCTGTAGTGGGGGAGTCTAGGACCAGAGAATACACACAGAGTGGATGTGAAGAGGATGTTTCCTCTAGTAGGGAAGTCTTGGAACAGAGGACACAGATAGAGTGGATGTGGAGAGGATGTTTCCTATCGTGGAGGAGTCAAGGACCACAGGACACAGATAGAGTGGATGTGGAGGGGATGTTTCCTGTAGTGGGGGAGTCAAAGATCAGAGGACACAGACAGAGTGGATGTGGAGAGGATGTTTCCTATAGTCGGGGAGTCTAGGACCAGAGGACACAGATAGAGTGGATGTGTGGAGGATGTTTCCTGCAGTGGGGGAGTCTGGGATCAGAGTGCACAGATAGAGTGGATGTGGAGGGGATGTTTCCTAAATAGGGGATACTCGGACCAGATGACACAGATAGAGTGGATGTGGAGGGGATGTTTCCTATAGTGGGTGAGTCTAGGACCAGAGGACACAGAGAGAGTGGATGTGGAGAGGATGTTTCCTATAGTGGGGGAGTCTAGGACCAGAGGACACAGATAGAGTGGATGTGGAGAGGATGTTTCCTGTAGTGGGGGAGTCTAGGACCAGAGGACACAGATAAAGTGGATGTGGAGAGGATGTTTCCTATAGTGGTGGAGTCTAGGACTAGAGGACACAGATAGCGTGGATGTGTAGAGGAAGCTTCCTATAGTGGGGGAGTCTAGGATCAGTGGGCACATATAGAGTGGATGTGGAGGGGATGTTTCCTATACTGGGTGAGTCTAGGACCAGAGGACACAGATAGAGTGGAGGTGGGGAGAATGTTTCCTGAAGTGGGGGAGTCTAGGACCAGAAGACACAGATAGAGTGGATGAGGAGAGGATGTTTCCTATTGTGGAGGAGTCTAGGACCAGAGGACACAGATAGAGTGGATGTGGGGAGGATGTTTCCTGTCGTGGGGGAGTCTAGGACAAGAGAACACAGACAGAGTGGATGTGGAGACGATGTTTCCTATAGTGGGGGAGTCTAGGACCAGAGGATACAGATAGACTGGATTTCGGGAGGATGTTTCCTGTAGTGGGGGAGTCTGGGATCAGAGTGCACAGATATAGTGGATGTGGAGGGGATGTTTCCCAGAATGGGGGATACTCAGACCAGATGACACAGATGCAGTGGCTGTGGAGGGGATGTTTCCTAGAGTGGGGGAGTCTAGGACCAGAGGACAAAGATAGAGTGGATGTGGGGAGGATGTTTCCTATAGTGAGGGAGTCTAGGACCAGAGGACACAGATAGAGAGGATGTGGAGAGGATGTTTCCTATAGTGGGGGAGTCTAGGACCAGAGGACACAGATAGAGAGGATGTGGAGAGGATGTTTCCTATAGTGGGGGAGGCTAGGACCAGAGGAGACAGATAGAGTGGATGTGGAGAGGAAGCTCCCTATACTGGTGTAGACTAGGATCCGAGGGCACAGATAGAGTGGATGTGGAGAGGATGTTTCCTATAGGGGGGATTCTTGGACCAGAGGACACAGGTAGAGTGGATGTGGGGAGGATGTTTCCTGTATGGGGGGAGTCTAGGATCAGAGGACACAGATAGAGTGGATGTGGGGAGGATGTTTCCTGTAGTGGGGGAGTCTGGGATCAGAGTGCACAGATATAGTGGATGTGGAAGGGATGTTTCCCATAATGGGGGATACTCAGACCAGATGACACAGATACAGTGGATGTGGAGGAGATGTTTCCTATAGTGGGGGAGTCTCGGACCAGAGGACACAGATAGAGTGAAGGTGGGGAGGATGTTTCCTATAGTGGGGGAGTCTAGGACCAGAGTACACAGATAGAGTGGATGTGGAGAGGATGTTTCCTATAGTGGGGGAGTCTAGGACCAGAGGGCACAGATTGAGTGGATGTGGAGAGGATGTTTCTTATAGTGGGGGAGGACACAGATAGAGTGGATGTGTGGAGGAGGTTTCCTGTAGTGGGGGAGTGTAGGACCAGAGGACACAGATAGAGTGGATGTGGAGAGGATGTTTCCTATCGTGGAGGAGTCTAGGACCACAGGACACAGATAGAGTGGATGTGGAGAGGATGTTTCCTGTAGTGGGGGAGTCTAGGACCAGAGGACACAGATAAAGTGGATGTGGAGAGGATGTTTCCTATAGTGGTGGAGTCTAGGACTAGAGGACACAGATAGCGTGGATGTGCAGAGGAAGCTTCCTATAGTGGGGGAGTCTAGGATCAGAGGACACAGATAGAGTGGATGTGGGGAGGATGTTTCCTGTAGTGGGGGAGTCTAGGACAAGAGAACACAGACACAGTGGATGTGGGGAGGAAGTTTCCTGTAGTGGGGGAGTCTGGGATCAGAGTGCACTGATAGAGTGGATGTGGAGGGGATGTTTCCTACAGTGGGGGAGTCTGGGACCAGAAGACACAGATAGAGTGGATGTGGAGAGGATGTTTCTTGTAGTGGGGTGTCTGGGACCAGAAGACACAGATAGAGTGGATGTGGAGAGGATGTTTCTTGTAGTGGGGTGTCTAGGACCAGAGGACACAGATAGAGTGGATGTGGAGAGGATGTTTCCTGTAGTGGGGTAGTCTAGGACCAGAGGATTCTGAAAGAGTGGATGTGGAGAGGATGTCTTCTATATTGGGGGAGTGTAGGAACAGAGGACAGAGATAGAGTGGATGTGGAGAGGATGTTTCCTATAGTGGGGGAGTCTATGACCAGAGGACACAGATAGAGTGGATGTGGAGACGATGTTTCCTATAGTGGGGGAGTCTAGGACCAGAGGACACAGATAGAGTGGATGTGGGGAGGATGTTTCCTGTAGTGGGGGAGTCTGGGATCAGAGTGCACAGATATAGTGGATGTGGAGGGGATGTTTCCCAGAATGGGGGATACTCAGACCAGATGACACAGATGCAGTGGCTGTGGAGGGGATGTTTCCTGGAGTGGGGGAGTCTAGGACCAGAGGACAAAGATAGAGTGGATGTGGGGAGGATGTTTCCTATAGTGAGTGAGTCTGGGACCAGAGGACACAGATAGTGAGGATGTGGAGAGGATGTTTCCTATAGTGGGGGAGTCTAGGACCAGAGGACACAGATAGAGAGGATGTGGAGAGGATGTTTCCTATAGTGGGGGAGGCTAGGACCAGAGAAGACAGATAGAGTAAATGTGGAGAGGAAGCTCCCTATACTGGTGTAGACTAGGATCCGAGGGCACAGATAGAGTGGATGTGGAGAGGATGTTTCCTATAGGGGGGATTCTTGGACCAGAGGACACAAGAGTGGATGTGGGGAGGATGTTTCCTGTAGTGGGGGAGTCCAGGATCAGAGGACACAGATAGAGTGGATGTGGGGAGGATGTTTCCTGTAGTGGGGGAGTCTGGGATCAGAGTGCACAGATATAGTGGATGTGGAAGGGATTTTTCCCATAATGGGGGATACTCAGACCAGATGACACAGATACAGTGGATGTGGAGGAGATGTTTCCTAGAGTGGGGGAGTCTAGGACCAGAGGACAAAGATAGAGTGGAGGTGGGGAGGATGTTTCCTATAGTGGGGGAGTCTAGGACCAGAGGACACAGATAGAGTGGAGGTGGGGAGGATATTTCCTATAGTGGGGGAGTCTAGGACCAGAGGACACAGATAGAGTGGATGTGGAGAGGATGTTTCCTGTAGTGGGGGAGTCTAGGACCAGAGGACACAGATAGAGTGGATGTGGAGAGGATGCTTCCTAAGTAGGAGAGTCTATGACCAGAGGACACAGATAGAGTGGATGTGGAGAGGATGTTTCCTGTAGTAGGGGAGTCTAGGATCAGAGGGCACAGATAGAGTGGATGTCGAGGGGTTGTTTCCTCTCGTGGGGGAGTCTGGGATCAGAGTGCACAGATATAGTGGATGTGGAGGGGATGTTTCCTATAATGGGGGATACTCAGACCAGATGACACAGATGCAGTGGCTGTGGAGGGGATGTTTCCTAGAGTGGGGGAGTCTTGGACCAGAGGACACAGATAGAATGTATGTGGAGATGAGGTTTCCTGTAGTGGGGGAGTCTAGGAGCAGAGGACACAGTCAGAGTGGATGTGGGGAGGATGTTTCCTCTCGTGGGGGAGTCTGGGATCAGAGTGCACAGATATAGTGGATGTGGAGGGGATGTTTCCTATAATGGGGGATACTCAGACCAGATGACACAGATGCAGTGGCTGTGGAGGGGATGTTTCCTAGAGTGGGGGAGTCTTGGACCAGAGGACACAGATAGAATGTATGTGGAGATGAAGTTTCCTGTAGTGGGGGAGTCTAGGACCAGAGGACACAGATAGAGAGTATGTGGATGTTTCCTATAGTGGGGGTGTCTAGGACCAGAGGACACAGATACAGTGGATGTGGAGAGAATGTTTCCTATAGTGCGGGAATCTAGGATCAGAGGACACAGATAAAGTGGATGTGGAGAGGATGTTTCCTATAATGGGGGACTCTAGGACAAGAGGACACAGATAGAGTAGATGTGAGGAGCATGTTTCATATAGTGGGGAGTCCAGAACCAGAGGACACAGATAGAGTGGATGTGGAGAGGATGTTTCCTACAGTGGGGGAGTCTACGACCAGAGGACACAGATAGAGTGGATGTGGAGAGGAAGCTTCCTATAGTGGGGTAGTCTAGGATCAGAGAGCACAGATAGAGTGAATGCAGAGGGAATGTTTCCTGCAGTTGGGGAGTCAAGGATCAGAGGACACCGATAGAGTGGATGTGGAGAGGATGTTTCCTGTAGTGGGGGCGTCCAGGACCAGTGGACACAGACAGAGTGGATGTGCACAGGATGTTTCCTATAGTGGGGGAGTCTAGGACCAGAGGACACAGATAGAGTGGATGTGGAGAGGATGTTTCCTGCAGTGGGGGAGTCTGGGATCAGAGGGCACAGATTGAGTGGATGTGGAGAGGATGTTTCCTATGGTGTGGGAGTCTGGGATCAGAGGACACTGATAGAGTGGGTGTGGAGAGGATGTTTCTTATAGTCGGGGAGGACACAGATAGAGTGGATGTGTGGAGGAGGTTTCCTGTAGTGCGGGAGTGTAGGACCAGAGGACACAGATAGAGTGGATGTGGGGAGGATGTTCCCTGTAGTGGGAGAGTCTAGGACCAGTGGATACACACAGAGTGGATGTGGAGTGGATGTTTCCTATAATGGGGGAGACGAGAATCAGAGGACACAGATAGAGTGGATGTGGGGTGGATGTTTCCTGTTGTGGGGAGTCTGGGATCAGAGTGCACAGATAGAGTTGATGTGGAGGTGATGTTTCCTATAATGGGGGATACTCAGACCAGATGACACAGATAGAGTTGATGTGGATGGGATGTTTCCTATAGTGGGGGAGTCTAGGACCAAAGGACATAGATAGAGTGGATGTGGAGAGGAAGTTTCCTATAGCTGGGGAGTTTAGGACCAGAGGGCAATGATAGAGTGGATGTGGGGAGGATGTTTCCTATAGTGGGGGAGTCTAGGATCAGAGGACACAGATAGAGTGGATGTGGAGGAGATGTTTCCTGTAGTGGGGGAGTCTAGGACCAGAGAATACACACAGAGTGGATGTGAACAGGATGTTTCCTCTAGTAGGGGAGACTAGGACCAGAGAACACAGACACAGTGGATGTGGGGAGGATGATTCCTGTAGTGGGGGAGTCTGGGACCAGAGTGCACAGATAGAGTGGATGTGGAGGGGATGTTTCCTATAGTGGGGAGTCTATGACCAGAGGACACAGATAGAGTGGATGTGCAGACGATGTTTCCTATAGTGGGGGAGTCTAGTACCAGAGGACACAGATAGAGTGGATGTGGGGAGGATGTTTCCTGTAGTGGGGGAGTCTGGGATTAGAGTGCACAGATATAGTGGATGTGGAGGGGATGTTTCCCATAATGGGGGATACTCAGACCAGATGACACAGATACAGTGGATGTGGAGGTGATGTTTCCTATAATGGGGGATACTCAGACCAGATGACACAGATACAGTGGATGTGGAGGGGATGTTTCCTAGAGTGGGGGAGTCTAGGACCAGAGGACAAAGATAGAGTGGAGGTGGGGAGGATGTTTCCTATAGTGGGGGAGTCTAGGACCAGAGGACACAGATAGAGTGGATGTGGAGAGGTTGTTTGCTGCAATGGGGGAGTCTAGGAGCAGAGGATACAGACACAGTGGATATGGAGAGGATGTTTCCTATAGTGGGGCAGTCTGGGACCAGAGGACACAGAGAGAGTGGATGTGGAGAGGATGTTTCCTGTAGTGGGGGAGTCTAGGACCAGAGAATACACACAGAGTGGATGTGAACAGGATGTTTCCTCTAGTAGGGGAGTCTAGGACCAGAGAACACAGACACAGTGGATGTGGAGAGGATGTTTGCTGCAGTGGGGGAGTCTAGGAGCAGAGGATACAGACTCAGTGGATATGGAGAGGATGTTTCCTATAGTGGGGCAGTCTAGGACCAGAGGACACAGATAGAGTGAATGTGGAGAGGATGCTTCCTAAGTGGGAGAGTCTATGACCAGAGGACACAGATAGAGTGGATGTGGAGAGGATGTTTCCTGTAGTAGGGGAGTCTAGGATCAGAGGGCACAGATAGAATGGATGTCGAGGGGATGTTTCCTGTAGTGGGAGAGTCTAGGACCAGAGGACACAGATAGAGTGGATGTAGGGAGGATGTTTCCTCTAGTGGGGGAGTCTGGGATCAGAGTGCACAGATATAGTGGATGTGGAGGGGATGTTTCCTATAATGGGGGATACTCAGACCAGATGACACAGATGCAGTGGCTGTGGAGGGGATGTTTCCTAGAGTGGGGGAGTCTAGGACCAGAGGACAAAGATAGAGTGGATGTGGGGAGGATGTTTCCTATAGTGAGGGAGTCTAGGACCAGAGGACACAGATAGAGAGGATGTGGAGAGGATGTTTCCTATAGTGGGGGAGTCTAGGACCAGAGGACACAGATAGAGAGGATGTGGAGAGTATGTTTCCTATAGTGGGGGAGGCTAGGACCAGAGGAGACAGGTAGAGTGGATGTGGAGAGGAAGCTTCCTATACTGGTGTAGACTAGGATCCGAGGGCACAGTTAGAGTGGATGTGGAGAGGATGTTTCCTATAGTGGGGGAGTCCTGGACCAGAGGACACAGGTAGAGTCGATGTGGAGGAGATGTTTCCTGTAGTGGGGGAGTCTAGGACCAGAGAATACACACAGACTGGATGTGAAGAGGATGTTTCCTCTAGTAGGGAAGTCTTGGAACAGAGGACACAGATAGAGTGGATGTGGAGACGATGTTTCCTATCGTGGAGGAGTCTAGGACCACAGGACACAGATAGAGTGGATGTGGAGAGGAAGCTTCCTATAGTGGGGGAGTCTAGGCTCAGAGGGCACATATAGAGTGGATGTGGAGGGGATGTTTCCTGTAGTGGGGGAGTCAAAGATCAGAGGACACAGACAGAGTGGATGTGGAGAGGATGTTTCCTATAGTCGGGGAGTCTAGGACCAGAGGACACAGATAGAGTGGATGTGTGGAGGATGTTTCCTGCAGTGGGGGAGTCTGGGATCAGAGTGCACAGATAGAGTGGATGTGGAGGGGATGTTTCCTAAATAGGGGATACTCGGACCAGATGACACAGATAGAGTGGATGTGGAGGGGATGTTTCCTATAGTGGGTGAGTCTAGGACCAGAGGACACATAGAGAGTGGATGTGGAGAGGATGTTTCCTATAGTGGGGGAGTCTAGGACCAGAGGACACAGATAGAGTGGATGTGGAGAGGATGTTTCCTGTAGTGGGGGAGTCTAGGACCAGAGGACACAGATAAAGTGGATGTGGAGAGGATGTTTCCTATAGTGGTGGAGTCTAGGACTAGAGGACACAGATAGCGTGGATGTGTAGAGGAAGCTTCCTATAGTGGGGGAGTCTAGGATCAGAGGGCACATACAGAGTGGATGTGGAGGGGATGTTTCCTATACTGGGTGAGTCTAGGACCAGAGGACACAGATAGAGTGGAGGTGGGGAGGATGTTTCCTGAAGTGGGGGAGTCTAGGACCAGAAGACACAGATAGAGTGGATGAGGAGAGGATGTTTCTTATCGTGGAGGAGTCTAGGACCAGAGGACACAGATAGAGTGGATGTGGGGAGGATGTTTCCTGTAGTGGGGGAGTCTAGGACAAGAGAACACAGACACAGTGGATGTGGGGAGGAAGTTTCCTGTAGTGGGGGAGTCTGGGATCAGAGTGCACTGATAGAGTTGATGTGGAGGGGATGTTTCCTACAGTGGGGGAGTCTGGGACCAGAAGACACAGATAGAGTGGATGTGGAGAGGATGTTTCTTGTAGTGGGGTGTCTAGGACCAGAGGACACAGATAGAGTGGATGTGGAGAGGATGTTTCCTGTAGTGGGGTAGTCCAGGACCAGAGGATTCTGAAAGAGTGGATGTGGAGAGGATGTCTTCTATATTGGGGGAGTGTAGGAACAGAGGACAGAGATAGAGTGGCTGTGGAGAGGATGTTTCCTATAGTGGGGGAGTCTATGACCAGAGGACACAGATAGAGTGGATGTGGAGACGATGTTTCCTATACTGGGGGAGTCTAGGACCAGAGGACACAGATAGAGTGGATGTGGGGAGGATGTTTCCTGTAGTGGGGGAGTCTGGGATCAGAGTGCACAGATATAGTGGATGTGGAGGGGATGTTTCCCAGAATGGGGGATACTCAGACCAGATGACACAGATGCAGTGGCTGTGGAGGGGATGTTTCCTAGAGTGGGGGAGTCTAGGACCAGAGGACAAAGATAGAGTGGATGTGGGGAGGATGTTTCCTATAGTGAGGGAGTCTAGGACCAGAGGACACAGATAGAGAGGATGTGGAGAGGATGTTTCCTATAGTGGGGGAGTCTAGGACCAGAGGACACAGATAGAGAGGATGTGGAGAGGATGTTTCCTATAGTGGGGGAGGCTAGGACCAGAGGAGACAGATAGAGTGGATGTGGAGAGGAAGCTCCCTATACTGGTGTAGACTCGGATCCGAGGGCACAGATAGAGTGGATGTGGAGAGGATGTTTCCTATAGGGGGGATTCTTGGACCAGAGGACACAGGTAGAGTGGATGTGGGGAGGATGTTTCCTGTAGTGGGGGAGTCTAGGATCAGAGGACACAGATAGAGTGGATGTGGGGAGTATGTTTCCTGTAGTGGGGGAGTCTGGGATCAGAGTGCACAGATATAGTGGATGTGGAAGGGATGTTTCCCATAATGGGGGATACTCAGACCAGATGACACAGATACAGTGGATGTGGAGGAGATGTTTCCAAGAGTGGGGGAGTCTAGGACCAGAGGAAAAAGATAGAGTGGAGGTGGGGAGGATGTTTCCTATAGTGGGGGAGTCTAGGACCAGAGGACACAGATAGAGTGGAGGTGGGGAGGATGTTTCCTATAGTGGGGGAGTCTAGGACCAGAGGACACAGATAGAGTGGATGTGGAGAGGATGTTTCCTGTAGTGGGGGAGTCTAGGACCAGAGGACACAGATAGAGTGGATGTGGAGAGGATGCTTCCTAAGTAGGAGAGTCTATGACCAGAGGACACAGATAGAGTGGATGTGGAGAGGATGTTGCCTGTAGTAGGGGAGTCTAGGATCAGAGGGCACAGATGGAGTGGATGTCGAGGGGATGTTTCCTCTCGTGGGGGAGTCTGGGATCAGAGTGCACAGATATAGTGGATGTGGAGGGGATGTTTCCTATAATGGGGGATACTCAGACCAGATGACACAGATTCAGTGGCTGTGGAGGGGATGTTTCCTAGAGTGGGGGAGTCTTGGACCAGAGGACACAGATAGAATGTATGTGGAGATGAAGTTTCCTGTAGTGGGGGAGTCTAGGACCAGAGGACACAGTCAGAGTGGATGTGGGGAGGATGTTTCCTCTCGTGGGGGAGTCTGGGATCAGAGTGCACAGATATAGTGGATGTGGAGGGGATGTTTCCTATAATGGGGGATACTCAGACCAGATGACACAGATGCAGTGGCTGTGGAGGGGATGTTTCCTAGAGTGGGGGAGTCTTGGACCAGAGGACACAGATAGAATGTATGTGGAGATGAAGTTTCCTGTAGTGGGGGAGTCTAGGACCAGAGGACACAGATAGAGAGTATGTGGATGTTTCCTATAGTGGGGGTGTCTAGGACCAGAGGACACAGATACAGTGGATGTGGAGAGAATGTTTCCTATAGTGCGGGAATCTAGGATCAGAGGACACAGATAAAGTGGATGTGGAGAGGATGTTTCCTATAATGGGGGACTCTAGGACAAGAGGACACAGATAGAGTAGATGTGAGGAGCACGTTTCATATAGTGGGGAGTCCAGAACCAGAGGACACAGATAGAGTGGATGTGGAGAGGATGTTTCCTACAGTGGGGGAGTCTACGACCAGAGGACACAGATAGAGTGGAAGTGGAGAGGAAGCTTCCTATAGTGGGGTAGTCTAGGATCAGAGAGCACAGATAGAGTGAATACAGAGGGAATGTTTCCTGTAGTTGGGGAGTCAAGGATCAGAGGACACCGATAGAGTGGATGTGGAGAGGATGTTTCCTGTAGTGGGGGCGTCCAGGACCAGTGGACACAGACAGAGTGGATGTGCACAGGATGTTTCCTATAGTGGGGGAGTCTAGGACCAGAGGACACAGATAGAGTGGATGTGGAGAGGATGTTTCCTGCAGTGGGGGAGTCTGGGATCAGAGGGCACAGATTGAGTGGATGTGGAGAGGATGTTTCCTATGGTGTGGGAGTCTGGGATCAGAGGACACTGATAGAGTGGGTGTGGAGAGGATGTTTCTTATAGTCGGGGAGGACACAGATAGAGTGGATGTGTGGAGGAGGTTTCCTGTAGTGCGGGAGTGTAGGACCAGAGGACACAGATAGAGTGGATGTGGGGAGGATGTTCCCTGTAGTGGGAGAGTCTAGGACCAGTGGATACACACAGAGTGGATGTAGAGTGGATGTTTCCTATAATGGGGGAGACGAGAATCAGAGGACACAGATAGAGTTGATGTGGAGGTGATGTTTCCTATAATGGGGGATACTCAGACCAGATGACACAGATAGAGTTGATGTGGATGGGATGTTTCCTATAGTGGGGGAGTCTAGGACCAAAGGACATAGATAGAGTGGATGTGGAGAGGAAGTTTCCTATAGCTGGGGAGTTTAGGACCAGAGGGCAATGATAGAGTGGATGTGGGGAGGCTGTTTCCTATACAGGGGGATTCTAGGACTAGAGGACACTGATTGAATGGATGTGCACAGGATGTTTCCTATAGTGGGGGGATCGAGGATCAGAGGACACAGATAGAGTGGATGTGGAGAGGATGTTTCCTATAGTGGTGGAGTCTTGGACCAGAGGACACAGGTAGAGTGGATGTGGAGAGGATGTTTCCTATAGTGGGGGAGTCTAGGATCAGAGGACACAGATAGAGTGGATGTGGAGGTGATGTTTCCTATAATGGGGGATACTCAGACCAGATGACACAGATAGAGTTGATGTGGATGGGATGTTTCCTATAGTGGGGGAGTCTAGGACCAAAGGACATAGATAGAGTGGATGTGGAGAGGAAGTTTCCTATAGCTGGGGAGTTTAGGACCAGAGGGCAATGATAGAGTGGATGTGGGGAGGATGTTTCCTATACAGGGGGATTCTAGGACTAGAGGACACAGATTGAATGGATGTGCACAGGATGTTTCCTATAGTGGGGGGATCGAGGATGAGAGGACACAGATAGAGTGGATGTGGAGAGGATGTTTCCTATAGTGGGGGAGTCTTGGACCAGAGGACACAGGTTGAGTGGATGTGGAGAGGATGTTTCCTATAGTGGGGGAGTCTAGGATCAGAGGACACAGATAGAGTGGATGTGCAGACGATGTTTCCTATAGTGGGGGAGTCTAGTACCAGAGGACACAGATAGAGTGGATGTGGGGAGGATGTTTCCTGTAGTGGGGGAGTCTGGGATCAGAGTGCACAGATATAGTGGATGTGGAGGGGATGTTTCCCATAATGGGGGATACTCAGAGAAGATGACACAGCTACAGTGGATGTGGAGGTGATGTTTCCTATAATGGGGGATACTCAGACCAGATGACACAGATAGAGTTGATGTGGATGTGATGTTTCCTATAGTGGGGGAGTCTGGGACCAAAGGACATAGATAGAGTGGATGTGGAGAGGAAGTTTCCTATAGCTGGGGAGTTTAGGACCAGAGGGCAATGATAGAGTGGATGCGGGGAGGATGTTTCCTATACAGGGGGATTCTAGGACTAGAGGACACAGATTGAATGGATGTGCACAGGATGTTTCCTATAGTGGGGGGATCGAGGATCAGAGGACACAGATAGAGTGGATGTGGAGAGGATGTTTCCTATAGTGGGGGAGTCTTGGACCAGAGGACACAGGTAGAGTGGATGTGGAGAGGATGTTTCATATAGTGGGGGAGTCTAGGATCAGAGGACACAGATAGAGTGGATGTGGAGGAGATGTTTCCTGTAGTGGGGGAGTCTAGGACCAGAGAATACACACAGAGTGGATGTGACCAGGATGTTTCCTCTAGTAGGGGAGTCTAGGACCAGAGAACACAGACACAGTGGATGTGGGGAGGATGATTCCTGTAGTGGGGGAGTCTGGGATCAGAGTGCACAGCTAGAGTGGATGTGGAGGGGATGTTTCCTATAGTGAGGGAGTCTAGTACCAGAGGACACAGATAGAGTGGATGTGGGGAGGATGTTTCCTGTAGTGGGGGAGTCTGGGATTAGAGTGCACAGATATAGTGGATGTGGAGGGAATGTTTCCCATAATGGGGGATACTCAGACCAGATGACACAGATAGAGTGGATGTGGAGGTGATGTTTCCTATAATGGGGGATACTCAGACCAGATGACACAGATAGAGTTGATGTGGATGGAATGTTTCCTATAGTGGGGGAGTCTAGGACCAAAGGACATAGATAGAGTGGATGTGGAGAGGAAGTTTCCTATAGCTGGGGAGTTTAGGACCAGAGGGCAATGATAGAGTGGATGTGGGGAGGATGTTTCCTATACAGGGGGATTCTAGAACTAGAGGACACAGATTGAATGGATGTGCACAGGATGTTTCCTATAGTGGGGGGATCGAGGATCAGAGGACACAGATAGAGTGGATGTGGAGAGGATGTTTCCTATAGTGGGGGAGTCTTGGACCAGAGGACACAGGTAGAGTGGATGTGGAGAGGATGTTTCCTATAGTGGGGGAGTCTCGGATCAGAGGACACAGATAGAGTGGATGTGGAGGAGATGTTTCCTGTAGTGGGGGAGTCTAGGACCAGAGAATACACACAGAGTGGATGTGAACAGGATGTTTCCTCTAGTAGGGGAGTCTAGGACCAGAGAACACAGACACAGTGGATGTGGGGAGGATGATTCCTGTAGTGGGGGAGTCTGGGATCAGAGTGCACAGATAGAGTGGATGTGGAGGGGATGTTTCCTATAGTGGGGGAGTCTATGACCAGAGGACACAGATAGAGTGGATGTGCAGACGATGTTTCCTATAGTGGGGGAGTCTCGAACCAGAGGACACAGATAGAGTGGATGTGGGGAGGATGTTTCCTGTAGTGGGGGAGTCTGGGATCAGAGTGCACAGATATAGTGGATGTGGAGGGGATGTTTCCCATAATGGGGGATACTCAGACCAGATGACACAGATACAGTGGATGTGGAGGGGATGTTTCCTAGAGTAGGGGAGTCTAGGACCAGAGGACAAAGATAGAGTGGAGGTGGGGAGGATGTTTCCTATAGTGGGGTCGTCTTGGACCAGAGGACACAGGTAGAGTGGATGTGGAGAGGATGTTTCCTATAGTGGGGGAGTCTAGGATCAGAGGACACAGATAGAGTGGAGGTGGGGAGGATGTTTCCTATAGTGGGGGAGTCTAGGACCAGAGGACACAGATAGACTGGATGTGGAGAGGATGTTTTCTGTATTGGGGGAGTCTAGGACCAGAGAATACACACAGAGTGGATGTGAACAGGAGGTTTCCTATGGTAGGGGAGTCTAGGACCAGAGAACACAGACACAGTGGATGTGGAGAGGATGTTTGCTGCAGTGGGGGAGTCTAGGAGCAGAGGATAGAGACACAGTGGATATGGAGAGGATGTTTCCTATAGTGGGGCAGTCTAGGACCAGAGGACACAGATAGAGTGGATGTGGAGAGGATGCTTCCTAAGTGGGAGAGTCTATGACCAGAGGACACAGATAGAGTGGATGTGGAGAGGATGTTTCCTGTAGTGGGAGAGTCTAGGACCAGAGGACACAGATAGAGTGGATGTGGAGAGGATGTTTCCTGTAGTGTGGGAGTCTAGGACCAGAGGACACAGTCAGAGTGGATGTTGGGAGGATGTTTCCTCTAGTGGAGGAGTCTGGGATCAGAGTGCACAGATATAGTGGATGTGGAGGGGATGTTTCCTATAATGGGGGATACTCAGACCAGATGACACAGATGCAGTGGCTGTGGAGGGGATGTTTCCTAGAGTGGGGGAGTCTAGTACCAGAGGACAAAGATAGAGTGGATGTGGGGAGGATGTTTCCTATAGTGAGGGACTCTAGGACCAGAGGACACAGATAGAGAGGATGTGGAGAGGATGTTTCCTCTCGTGGGGGAGTCTGGGATCAGAGTGCACAGATATAGTGGATGTGGAGGGGATGTTTCCTATAATGGGGGATACTCAGACCAGATGACACAGATGCAGTGGCTGTGGAGGGGATGTTTCCTAGAGTGGGGGAGTCTTTGACCAGAGGACACTGATAGTATGTATGTGGAGATGAAGTTTCCTGTAGTGGGGGAGTCTAGGACCAGAGGACACAGATAGAGAGTATGTGGATGTTTCCTATAGAGGGGGTGTCTAGGACCAGAGGACACAGAAAGAGTGGATGTGGAGAGGATGTTTCCTATAGTGCGGTAATCTAGGATAAGAGGGCACAGATGGAGTGAATGTGGAGGGGATGTTTCCTGCAGAGGGGTGTTAAGGACCGGAGGACACAGATAAAGTGGATGTGGAGAGGATGTTTCCTATAATGGGGGACTCTAGGACAAGAGGACACAGATAGAGCAGATGTGAGGAGCACGTTTCATATAGTGGGGAGTCCAGAACCAGAGGACACAGATAGAGTGGATGTGGAGAGGATGTTTCCTACAGTGGGGGAGTCTACGACCAGAGGACACAGATAGAGTGGATGTGGAGAGGAAGCTTCCTATAGTGGGGTAGTCTAGGATCAGAGAGCACAGATAGAGTGAATGCAGAGGGAATGTTTCCTGTAGTTGGGGAGTCAAGGATCAGAGGACACCGATAGAGTGGATGTGGAGAGGATGTTTCCTGTAGTGGGGGCGTCCAGGACCAGTGGACACAGATAGAGTGGATGTGCAGAGGATGTTTCCTATGGTGCGGGAGTCTAGGACCCGAAGACACAAATAGAGTGGATGTGGACAGGATGTTTCCTATAGTGGGGGAGTCTAGGACCAGAGGACACAGATAGAGTGGATGTGGAGAGGATGTTTCCTGCAGTGGGGGAGCCTGGGATCAGAGGGCACAGATTGAGTGGATGTGGAGAGGATGTTTATTATAGTGAGGGAGGACACAGATAGAGTGGATGTGTGGAGGAGGTTTCCTGTAGTGGGGGAGTGTAGTACCAGAGGACACAGATAGAGTGGATGTGGGGAGGATGTTCCCTGTAGTGGGAGAGTCTAGGACCAATGGATACACACAGAGTGGATGTGGAGTGGATGTTTCCTATAATGGGGGAGACGAGAATCAGAGGACACAGATAGAGTGGATGTGGGGTGGATGTTTCCTGTTGTGGGGGAGTCTGGGATCAGAGGGCACAGATAGAGTTGATGTGGAGGTGATGTTTCCTATAATGGGGGATACTCAGACCACATGACACAGATAGAGTTGATGTGGATGGAATGTTTCCTATAGTGGGGGAGTCAAGGACCAAAGGACATAGATAGAGTGGATGTGGAGAGGAAGTTTCCTATAGCTGGGGAGTTTAGGACCAGAGGGCAATGATAGAGTGGATGTGGGGAGGATGTTTCCTATACAGGGGGATTCTAGGACTAGAGGACACAGATTGAATGGATGTGGACAGGATGTTTCCTGTAGTGGGGGGATCGAGGATCAGAGGACACAGATAGAGTGGATGTGGAGAGGATGTTTCCTATAGTGGGGGAGTCCTGGACCAGAGGACACAGGTAGAGTGGATGTGGAGGAGATGTTTCCTGTAGTGGGGGAGTCTAGGACCAGAGGACACAGAGAGAGTGGATGTGGAGAGGATGTTTCCTATAGTGGGGGAGTCTAGGACCAGAGGACACAGATAGAGTGGATGTGGAAAGGAAGCTCCCTATACTGGTGTAGACTAGGATCCGAGGGCACAGATAGAGTGGATGTGGAGAGGATGTTTCCTATAGGGGGGAGTCTTGGACCAGAGGACACAGATAGAATGTATGTGGAGATGAAGTTTCCTGTAGTGGGGGAGTCTAGGACCAGAGGACACAGATAGAGAGTATGTGGATGTTTCCTATAGTGGTGGTGTCTAGGACCAGAGGACACAGATACAGTGGATGTGGAGAGAATGTTTCCTATAGTGCGGGAATCTAGGATCAGAGGACACAGATAAAGTGGATGTGGGAGAGGATGTTTCCTATAATGGGAGACTCTAGGACAGGAGGACACAGATAGAGTAGATGTGAGGAGCACGTTTCATATAGTGGGGAGTCCAGAACCAGAGGACACAGATAGAGTGGATGTGGAGAGGATGTTTCCTACAGTGGGGGAGTCTACGACCAGAGGACACAGATAGAGTGGATGTGGAGAGGAAGCTTCCTATGGTGGGGTAGTCTAGGATCAGAGAGCACAGATAGAGTGAATGCAGAGGGAATGTTTCCTGTAGTTGGGGAGTCAAGGATCAGAGGACACCGATAGAGTGGATGTGGAGAGGATGTTTCCTGTAGTGGGGGCGTCCAGGACCAGTGGACACAGACAGAGTGGATGTGCACAGGATGTTTCCTATAGTGGGGGAGTCTAGGACCAGAGGACACAGATAGAGTGGATGTGGGGAGGATGTTCCCTGTAGTGGGAGAGTCTAGGACCAGTGGATACACACAGAGTGGATGTGGAGTGGATGTTTCCTATAATGGGGGAGACGAGAATCAGAGGACACAGATAGAGTGGATGTGGGGTGGATGTTTCCTGTTGTGGGGAGTCTGGGATCAGAGTGCACAGATAGAGTTGATGTGGAGTTGATGTTTCCCATAATGGGGGATACTCAGACCAGATGACACAGATAGAGTTGATGTGGATGGGATGTTTCCTATAGTGGGGGAGTCTAGGACCAAAGGACATAGATAGAGTGGATGTGGAGAGGAAGTTTCCTATACCTGGGGAGTTTAGGACCAGAGGGCAATGATAGAGTGGATGTGGGGAGGATGTTTCCTATACAGGGGAATTCTAGGACTAGAGGACACAGATTGAATGGATGTGCACAGGATGTTTCCTATAGTGGGGGGATTGAGGATCAGAGGACACAGATAGAGTGGATGTGGAGAGGATGTTTCCTATAGTGGGGGAGTCTTGGACCAGAGGACACAGATAGAGTGGATGTGGAGGAGATGTTTCCTGTAGTGGGGGAGTCTGGGATCAGAGTGCACAGATAGAGAGGATGTGGAGGGGATGTTTCCTATAGTGGGGGAGTCTATGACCAGAGGACACAGATAGAGTGGATGTGCAGACGATGTTTCCTATAGTGGGGGAGTCTAGTACCAGAGGACACAGATAGAGTGGCTGTGGGGAGGATGTTTCCTGTAGTGGGGGAGTCTGGGATTAGAGTGCACAGATATAGTGGATGTGGAGGGGATGTTTCCCATAATGGGGGATACTCAGACCAGATGACACAGATACAGTGGATGTGGAGGTGATGTTTCCTATAATGGGGGATACTCAGACCAGATGACACAGATAGAGTTGATGTGGATGGGATGTTTCCTATAGTGGGGGAGTCTAGGACCAAAGGACATAGATAGAGTGGATGTGGAGAGGAAGTTTCCTATAGCTGGGGAGTTTAGGACCAGAGGGCAATGATAGAGTGGATGTGGGGAAAATGTTTCCTATACAGGGGGATTCTAGGACTAGAGGACACAGATTGAATGGATGTGCACAGGATGTTTCCTATAGTGGGGGGATCGAGGATCAGAGGACACAGATCGAGTGGATGTGGAGAGAATGTTTCCTATAGTGGGGGAGTCTTGGACCAGAGGACACAGGTAGAGTGGATGTGGAGAGGATGTTTCCTATAGTGGGGGAGTCGAGGATCAGAGGACACAGATAGAGTGGATGTGGAGGAGATGTTTCCTGTAGTGGGGGAGTCTAGGACCAGAGAATACACACAGAGTGGATGTGAACAGGATGTTTCCTCTAGTAGGGGAGTCTAGGACCAGAGAACACAGACACAGTGGATGTGGGGAGGATGATTCCTGTAGTGGGGGAGTCTGGGATCAGAGTGCACAGATAGAGTGGATGTGGAGGGGAAGTTTCCTATAGTGGGGGAGTCTATGACCAGAGGACACAGATAGAGTGGATGTGGGGAGGATGTTTCCTGTAGTGGGGGAGTCTGGGATCGGAGTGCACAGATATAGTGGATGTGGAGGGGATGTTTCCCATAATGGGGGATACTCAGACCAGATGACACAGATACAGTGGATGTGGAGGGGATGTTTCCTAGAGTAGGGGAGTCTAGGACCAGAGGACAAAGATAGAGTGGAGGTGGGGAGGATGTTTCCTATAGTGGGGTCGTCTTGGACCAGAGGACACAGGTAGAGTGGATGTGGAGAGGATGTTTCCTATAGTGGGGGAGTCTAGGATCAGAGGACACAGATAGAGTGGAGGTGGGGAGGATGTTTCCTATAGTGGGGGAGTCTAGGACCAGAGAACACAGATAGAGTGTATGTGGAGAGGATGTTTCCTGTATTGGGGGAGTCTCGGACCAGAGAATACACACAGAGTGGATGTGAACAGGAGGTTTCCTCCAGTCGGGGAGTCTAGGACCAGAGAACACAGACACAGTGGATGTGGAGAGGATGTTTGCTGCAGTGGGGGAGTCTAGGAGCAGAGGATACAGACACAGTGGATATGGAGAGGATGTTTCCTATAGTGGGAGAGTCTATGACCAGAGGACACGGATAGAGTGGATGTGCAGACGATGTTTCCTATAGTGGGGGAGTCTAGGACCAGAGGACACAGTCAGAGTGGATGTTGGGAGGATGTTTCCTCTAGTGGGGGAGTCTGGGATCAGAGTGCACAGATATAGTGGATGTGGAGGGGATGTTTCCTATAATGGGGGATACTCAGACCAGATGACACAGATGCAGTGGCTGTGGAGGGGATGTTTCCTAGAGTGGGGGAGTCTAGTACCAGAGGACAAAGATAGAGTGGATGTGGGGAGGATGTTTCCTATAGTGAGGGACTCTAGGACCAGAGGACACAGATAGACAGGATGTGGAGAGGATGTTTCCTCTCGTGGGGGAGTCTGGGATCAGAGTGCACAGATATAGTGGATGTGGAGGGGATGTATCCTATAATGGGGGATACTCAGACCAGATGACACAGATGCAGTGGCTGTGGAGAGGATGTTTCCTATAGTGGGGGAGTCTAGGATCAGCGGACACAGATAGAGTGGATGTGGAGGAGATGTTTCCTGTAGTGGGGGAGTCTAGGACCAGAGAATACACACAGAGTGGATGTGAACAGGATGTTTCCTCTAGTAGGGGAGTCTAGGACCAGAGAACACAGACACAGTGGATGTGGGGAGGATGATTCCTGTACTGGGGGAGTCTGGGATCAGAGTGCACAGATAGAGTGGATGTGGAGGGGATGTTTCCTATAGTGGGGGAGTCTATGACCAGAGGACACAGATAGAGTGGATGTGCAGACGATGTTTCCTATAGTGGGGGAGTCTAGTACCAGAGGACACAGATAGCGTGGATGTGTAGAGGAAGCTTCCTATAGTGGGGGAGTCTAGGATCAGAGGGCACATATAGAGTGGATGTGGAGGGGATGTTTCCTATACTGGGTGAGTCTAGGACCAGAGGACACAGATAGAGTGGAGGTGGGGAGGATGTTTCCTGAACTGGGGGAGTCTAGGACCAGAAGACACAGATAGAGTGGATGAGGAGAGGATGTTTCCTATCGTGGAGGAGTCTAGGACCAGAGGACACAGATAGAGTGGATGTGGGGAGGATGTTTCCTGTAGTGGGGGAGTCTAGGACAAGAGAAAACAGACACAGTGGATGTGGAGAGGAAGTTTCCTGTAGTGGGGGAGTCTGGGATCAGAGGACGCAGATAGAGTGGGTGTGGAGAGGATGTTTCCTATAGTGGGGGAGTGTAGAACCAGAGGACACAGATAGAGTGGATGTGGCGAGGATGTTTCCTGTAGTGGGGGAGTCTAGGACCAGAGGACACAGATAGAGTGGATGTGGAGAGGATGTTTCCTGTCGTGGGGAAGTCTTGGACCAGAGGACACCGATAAAGTGGATGTGCAGACGATGTTTCCTGTAGTGGGGGAATCTAGGACCAGAGGACACAGATAGAGTGGATGTGGAGAGGATGTTTCCTATAGTGGAGGAGTCTAGGATCAGAGGGCACATATAGAGTGCATGTGGAGGGGATGTTTCCTATAATGGGAGAGTCTATGACCAGAGGACACAGATAGCGTGGATGTGGAGACGATGTTTCCTATAGTGGGGGAGTCTAGGACCAGAGGACACAGATAGAGTGGATGTGGCGAGGATGTTTCCTGTAGTGGGGGAGTCTAGGACCAGAGGACACAGATAGAGTGGATATAGAGAGGATGTTTCCTATAGTGGGGGAGTCTGGAACCAGAGGATACAGACAGAGTGGATGTGGAGAGGATGTTTCCTGTAGTGGGGGAGTCTAGTACCCGAGGATACAGACAGAGTGGATGTGTAGAGGATATTTCCTGTAGTGGGGGAATCTAGGACCAGAGGACACAGATAGAGTGGATGTGGAGAGGATGTTTCCTATAGTGGAGGAGTCTAGGACCAGAGGACACAGATAAAGTGGATGTGGAGAGGATGTTTCCTATGGTGGGGGAGTCTAGGATCAGAGGACACAGATAGAGTGGACGTGGAGAGGATGTTTCCTATAATGGGGCAGTCTATGACCAGAGGACACAGATAGAGTGGATGTGGAGACGATCTTTCCTATAGTAAGGGGAGTCTTGGTCCAGAGGACACAGATAGAGTGGAGGTGGAGAGGATGTTTCCTATAGTGGGGGAGTCTCGGATCAGAGGAAACAGATAGGGTGGATGTGGAGAGGATGTTTCCTATCGTGGGGGAGTCTAGGACAAAGAGGTCACAGATAGAGTGGATGTGGCGAGGATGTTTCCTGTAGTGGGGGAGTTTCGGACCAGAGGACACAGAAAGAGTGGATGTAGAGAGGATGTTTCCTATCGTGGGGGAGTCTAGAACCAGAGGATACAGACAGTGTGGATTTGGAGAGGATTATTCCTGTAGTGGGGGAGTCTTGGACCAGAGGACACAGATAGAGTGGAGGTGGAGAGGATGTTTCCTATAGTGGGGGAGTCTAGAACCAGAGGACACTGATAGAGTGGATGTGGAGAGGATGTTTCCTATAGTGGGGGAGTCTAGAACCAGAGGATACAGTCAGAGTGGATGTAGAGAGGATGTTTCCTCTAGTGGGGGAGTCTAGTACCAGAGGATACAGACAGAGTGTATGTGGAGAGGATGTTTCCTGTAGTGGGGGAGTCTTGGACCAGAGGACACAGATAGAGTGGAGGTGGGGAGGCTGTTTCCTGTAGTGGGGGAGTCTGGGATCAGAGTGCACAGATAGAGTGGATGTGGATGGGATGTTTCCTAAATAGGGGATATTTGGACAAGATGACACAGATAGAGTGGATGTGGAGGGGATGTTTCCTACAGTGGGTGAGTCTAGGACAGAGGACACAGATAGTGTCGCTGTGGAGAAGATGTTTCCTATAATGGGGGAGTCTATGACCAGAGGACACAGAGAGAGTGGATGTGGAGAAGATGTTTCCTATAATGGGGGATACTCGGACCAGATGACACAGATAGAGTGGATGGGGAGAGGATGTTTCCTATAGTGGGGGAGTCTAGGACCAGAGGACACAGACAGAGTGGATGTGGAGAGGATGTTTCCTATAGTGGGGGAGTCTAGGACCAGAGGATACAGATAGAGTGGATTTGGAGAGGATGTTTCCTGTCGTGGGGAAGTCTAGGACCAGAGGACACAGATAAAGTGGATGTGGAGAGGATGTTTCCTATAGTGGTGGAGTCTAGGACTCGAGGACACAGATAGCTTGGATGTGTAGAGGAAGCTTCCTATAGTCGGGGAGTCTAGGATCAGAGGGCACATATAGAGTGCATGTGGAGGGGATGTTTCCTGGCGTGGGGGAGTCTAGGACCAGAGGAAACAGATAGTGTCGATGTGGAGAAGATGTTTCCTGTAATGGGGGAGTCTGGGACCAGAGGACACAGATAGAGTGGATGTGGAGAAGATGTTTCCTATATGGGAGATACTCGGACCGGATGACACAGATAGAGTGGATGGGGAGAGGAAGTTTCCTGTAGTGGGGGAGTATAGAACCAGAGGACACAGTTGCAGAGGATGTGGGGAGGATGTTTCCTATAGTGAGGGAGTCCAGGACCAGAGGACACAGACAGAGTGGATGTGGAGAGGATGTTTCCTGTAGTGGGGGAGTCTAGGACCAGAGGACGCAGATAGAGTGGGTGTGGTGAGGATGTTTCCTATAGTGGGGGGGTCTAGAACCAGAGGACACAGATAGAGTGGATGTGGAGAGGATGTTTCCTATAGTGGGGGAGTCTAGAACCAGAGGATACAGACAGAGTGGATGTAGAGAGGATGTTTCCTCTAGTGGGGGAGTCTAGTACCAGAGGATACAGACAGAGAGGATGTGGAGAGGATGTTTCCTGTCGTGCGGGAGTCTAGGACCAGAGGACACAGATAAAGTGGATGTGGAGAGGATGTTTCCTATACTGGTGGAGTCTAGGACTAGATGACACAGATAGTGTGGATGTGTAGAGGAAGCGTCCTATTGTGGGGGAGTCTAGGATCAGAGGGCACATATAGAGTGTATGTGGAGGGGATGTTTCCTATAGTGGGTGAGTCTCGGACCAGAGGACACAGATAGAGTGGAGGTGGGGAGGATGTTTCGTATAGTGGGGGAAGCTAGGACCAGAGGACACAGATAGAGTGGAGGTGGGGAGGATGTTTCGTATAGTGGGGGAAGCTAGGACCAGAGGACACATATCGAGTGGATGTGGAGAGGATGTTTCCTGGAGTGGGGGAGTCTATGACCAGAGGACACAGATAGAGTGGATGTGGAGGAGATGTTTCCTGTAGTGGGGGAGTCTAGGACCAGAGGATACACCCAGAGTGGATGTGGAGAGGATGTTTCCTATCGTGGGGGATTCTAGGATCAGAGGACACAGATAGAGTGGATGTGGAGAGGATGTTTCCTATAATGGGAGAGTCTATGACCAGAGGACACAGATAGCGTGGATGTGGAGATGATGTTTCCTATAGTGGGGGAGTCTAGGACCAGAGGACACTGATAGAGTGGATGTGGCGAGGATGTTTCCTGTAGTGGGGGAGTCTAGGATCAGAGGACACAGATAGAATGGATGTAGAGAGGATGTTTCCTATAGTGGGGGAGTCTAGAACCAGAGGATACAGACAGAGTGGATGTGGAGAGGGTGTTTCCTGTAGTGGGGTAGTCTAGTACCAGAGGATACAGACAGAGTGGATGTGGAGAGGATGTTTCCTGTAGTGGGGGAATCTAGAACCAGAGGACACAGATAGAGTGGATGTGGAGAGGATGTTTCCTATAGTGGAGGAGTCTAGGACCAGAGGACACAGATAAAGTGGATCTGGAGAGGATGTTTCCTATGGTGGGGGAGTCTAGGATCAGAGGACACAGATAGAGTGGATGTGGAGAGGATGTTTCCTATAATGGGGCAGTCTATGACCAGAGGACACAGATAGAGTGGATGTGGAGACGATATTTCCTATAGTGCGGGAGTCTTGGTCCAGAGGACACAGATAGAGTGATGGTGGTAAGGATGTTTCCTATAGTGGGGGAGCCTAGGACCAGAGGACACAGATAGGGTGGATGTGGAGAGGATATTTCCTATCGTGGGGGAGTCTAGGACAAAGAGGGCACAGGTAGAGTGGATGTGGCGAGGATGTTTCCAGTAGTGGGGGAGTCTAGGACCAGAGGACACAGAAAGAGTGGATGTGGAGAGGATGTTTCCTATCGTGGGGGAGTCTAGAACCAGAGGATACAGACAGAGTGCATTTGGAGAGGATGTTTCCTGTCGTGGGGGAGTCTTGGACCAGAGTACACAGATAGAGTGGAGGTGGAGAGGATGTTTCCTATAGTGGGAGAGTCTAGAACCAGAGGACACAGATAAAGTGGATGTGGAGAGGATGTTTCCTATAGTGGGGGAGTCTAGAACCAGAGGATACAGACAGAGTGGATGTAGAGAGGATGTTTCCTCTAGTGGGGGAGTCTAGTACCAGAGGATACAGACAGAGTGGATGTGGAGAGGATGTTTCCTGTAGTGGGGGATTCTTGGACCAGAGGACACAGATAGAGTGGATGTGGGGAGGCTGTTTCCTGTAGTGGGTGAGTCTGAGATCAGAGTGCACAGATAGAGTGGATGTGGAGGGGATGTTTCATAAATAGGGGATATTCGGACCAGATGACACAGATAGAGTGGATGTGGAGGGGATGTTTCCTATAATGGAGTAGTCTAGGACCAGAGGACACAGATAGAGTGGAGGTGGGGAGGATGTTTCGTATAGTGGGGGAAGCTAGGACCAGAGGACACAGATAGATTGGAGGTGGGGAGGATGTTTCGTATAGTGGGGGAAGCTAGGACCAGAGGACACATATCGAGTGGATGTGGAGAGGATGTTTCCTGGAGTGGGGGAGTCTATGACCAGAGAACACAGATAGAGTGGATGTGGAGGAGATGTTTCCTGTAGTGGGGGAGTCTAGGACCAGAGGATACACCCAGAGTGGATGTGGAGAGGATGTTTCCTATCGTGGGGGATTCTAGGATCAGAGAACACAGATAGAGTGGATGTGGAGAGGATGTTTCCTATAATGGGAGAGTCTATGACCAGAGGACACAGATAGCGTGGATGTGGAGATGATGTTTCCTATCGTGGGGGAGTCTAGGACCAGAGGACACTGATAGAGTGGATGTGGCGAGGATGTTTCCTGTAGTGGGGGAGTCTAGGATCAGAGGACACAGATAGAATGGATGTAGAGAGGATGTTTCCTATAGTGGGGGAGTCTAGAACCAGAGGATACAGACAGAGTGGATGTGGAGAGGGTGTTTCCTGTAGTGGGGTAGTCTAGTACCAGAGGATACAGACAGAGTGGATGTGGAGAGGATGTTTCCTGTAGTGGGGGAATCTAGAACCAGAGGACACAGATAGAGTGGATGTGGAGAGGATGTTTCCTATAGTGGAGGAGTCTAGGACCAGAGGACACAGATAAAGTGGATCTGGAGAGGATGTTTCCTATGGTGGGGGAGTCTAGGATCAGAGGGCACATATAGAGTGTATGTGGAGGGGATGTTTCCTATAGTGGGTGAGTCTCGGACCAGAGGACACAGATAGAGTGGAGGTGGGGAGGATGTTTCGTATAGTGGGGGAAGCTAGGACCAGAGGACACAGATAGAGTGGAGGTGGGGAGGATGTTTCGTATAGTGGGGGAAGCTAGGACCAGAGGACACATATCGAGTGGATGTGGAGAGGATGTTTCCTGGAGTGGGGGAGTCTATGACCAGAGGACACGGATAGAGTGGATGTGGAGGAGATGTTTCCTGTAGTGGGGGAGTCTAGGACCAGAGGATACACCCAGAGTGGATGTGGAGAGGATGTTTCCTATAGTGGGGGAGTCTAGGACCAGAGGACACTGATAGAGTGGATGTGGCGAGGATGTTTCCTGTAGTGGGGGAGTCTAGGATCAGAGGACACAGATAGAATGGATGTAGAGAGGATGTTTCCTATAGTGGGGGAGTCTAGAACCAGAGGATACAGACAGAGTGGATGTGGAGAGGGTGTTTCCTGTAGTGGGGTAGTCTAGTACCAGAGGATACAGACAGAGTGGATGTGGAGAGGATGTTTCCTGTAGTGGGGGAATCTAGAACCAGAGGACACAGATAGAGTGGATGTGGAGAGGATGTTTCCAATAGTGGAGGAGTCTAGGACCAGAGGACACAGATAAAGTGGATCTGGAGAGGATGTTTCCTATGGTGGGGGAGTCTAGGATCAGAGGACACAGATAGAGTGGATGTGGAGAGGATGTTTCCTATAATGGGGCAGTCTATGACCTGAGGACACAGATAGAGTGGATGTGGAGACGATATTTCCTATAGAGCGGGAGTCTTGGTCCAGAGGACACAGATAGAGTGATGGTGGTAAGGATGTTTCCTATAGTGGGGGAGCCTAGGACCAGAGGACACAGATAGGGTGGATGTGGATAGGATATTTCCTATCGTGGGGGAGTCTAGGACAAAGAGGGCACAGATAGAGTGGATGTGGCGAGGATGTTTCCAGTAGTGGGGGAGTCTAGGACCAGAGGACACAGAAAGAGTGGATGTGGAGAGGATGTTTCCTATCGTGGGGGAGTCTAGAACCAGAGGATACAGACAGAATGCATTTGGAGAGGATGTTTCCTGTCGTGGGGGAGTCTTGGACCAGAGTACACAGATAGAGTGGAGGTGGAGAGGATGTTTCCTATAGTGGGGGAGTCTAGAACCAGAGGACACAGATAAAGTGGATGTGGAGAGGATGTTTCCTATAGTGGGGGAGTCTAGAACCAGAGGATACAGACAGAGTGGATGTAGAGAGGATGTTTCTTCTAGTGGGGGAGTCTAGTACCAGAGGATACAGACAGAGTGGATGTGGAGAGGATGTTTCCTGTAGTGGGGGATTCTTGGACCAGAGGACACAGATAGAGTGGATGTGGGGAGGCTGTTTCCTGTAGTGGGTGAGTCTGAGATCAGAGTGCACAGATAGAGTGGATGTGGAGGGGATGTTTCATAAATAGGGGATATTCGGACCAGATGACACAGATAGAGTGGATGTGGAGGGGATGTTTCCTATAGTGGGTGAGTCTAGGACCAGAGGACACAGATAGTGTCGATGTGGAGAAGATGTTTCCTATAATGGAGTAGTCTAGGACCAGAAGACACAGAGAGAGTGGATGTGGAGAAGATGTTTCCTATAATGGGGGATACTCGGACCAGATGACACAGATAGAGTGGATGGGGAGAGGATGTTTCCTATAGTGGGGGAGTCTAGGACCAGAGGACACAGACAGAGTGGATGTGGAGAAGATGTTTCCTATAGTGTGGAGTCTAGGACCAGAGGACACAGATAGAGTGGATGTGGGGAGGATGTTTCCTGTCGTTGGGAAGTCTAGGACCAGAGGACACAGATAGCGTGGATGTGTAGAGGAAGCTTCCTATAGTGGGGGAGTCTAGGATCAGAGGGCACATATAGAGTGCATCTGGAGGGGATGTTTCCTGGCGTGGGGGAGTCTAGGACCAGAGGACACAGATAGTGTCGATGTGGAGAAGATGTTTCCTGTAATGGGGGAGTCTAGGACCAGAGGACACAGATAGAGTGGATGTGGAGAAGATGTTTCCTATAATGGGTGATACTCGGACCGGATGACACAGATAGAGTGGATGGGGAGAGGATGTTTCCTGTAGTGGGGGAGTCTAGAACCAGAGGACACAGTTGCAGTGGATGTGGGGAGGATGTTTCCTATAGTGGGGGAGTCCAGGACCAGAGGACACAGACAGAGTGGATGTGGAGAGGATGTTTCCTATAGTGGGGGAGTGTAGGACCATAAGACACAGATAGAGTGGATGTGGAGAGGATGTTTCCTGTAGTGGGGGAGTCTAGGACCAGAGGACGCAGATAGAGTGGGTGTGGAGAGGATGTTTCCTATAGTGGGGGAGTCTAGAACCAGAGGACACAGATAGAGTGGATGTGGCGAGGATGTTTCCTGTAGTGGGGGAGTCTAGGACCAGAGGACACAGATAGAGTGGATGTGGAGAGCATGTTTCCTGTCGTGCGGAAGTCTAGGACCAGAGGACACAGATAGCGTGGATGTGTAGAGGAAGCTCCCTATAGTGGGGGAGTCTAGGACCAGAGGACACAGATAGTGTCGATGTGGAGAAGATGTTTCCTGTAATGGGGGAGTCTAGGACCAGAGGACACAGATAGAGTGGATGTGGAGAAGATGTTTCCTGTAATGGGTGATACTCGGACCGGATGACACAGATAGAGTGGAGGGGAGAGGATGTTTCCTGTAGTGGTTGAGTCTAGAACCAGAGGACACAGTTGCAGTGGATGTGGGGAGGATGTTTCCTATAGTGGGGGAGTCTAGAACCAGAGGATACAGACAGAGTGGATGTAGAGAGGATGTTTCCTGTAGTGGGGGAGTCTAGTACCAGAGGATACAGACAGAGTGGATGTGGAGAGGATGTTTCCTAGAGTGGAGGAGTCTAGGACCAGAGGACACAGATAGAGTGGATGTGGGGAGGCTGTTTCCTGTAGTGGGGGAGTCTGGGATCAGAGTGCACAGATAGAGTGGATGTGGACGGGATGTTTCCTAAATAGGGGATATTCGGACCAGATGACACAAATAGAGTGGATGTGGAGGGGATGTTTCCTGTAGTGGGGGAGTTTCGGACCAGAGGACACAGAAAGAGTGGATGTAGAGAGGATGTTTCCTATCGTGGGGGAGTCTAGAACCAGAGGATACAGACAGTGTGGATTTGGAGAGGATGTTTCCTGTAGTGGGGGAGTCTTGGACCAGAGGACACAGATAGAGTGGAGGTGGAGAGGATGTTTCCTATAGTGGGGGAGTCTAGAACCAGAGGACACAGATAGAGTGGATGTGGAGAGGATGTTTCCTATAGTGGGGGAGTCTAGAACCAGAGGATACAGTCAGAGTGGATGTAGAGAGGATGTTTCCTCTAGTGGGGGAGTCTAGTACCAGAGGATACAGACAGAGTGTATGTGGAGAGGATGTTTCCTGTAGTGTGGGAGTCTTGGACCAGAGGACACAGATAGAGTGGAGGTGGGGAGGCTGTTTCCTGTAGTGGGGGAGTCTGGGATCAGAGTGCACAGATAGAGTGGATGTGGATGGGATGTTTCCTAAATAGGGGATATTTGGACAAGATGACACAGATAGAGTGGATGTGGAGGGGATGTTTCCTACAGTGGGTGAGTCTAGGACCAGAGGACACAGATAGTGTCGATGTGGAGAAGATGTTTCCTATAATGGGGGAGTCTATGACCAGAGGACACAGAGAGAGTGGATGTGGAGAAGATGTTTCCTATAATGGGGGATACTCGGACCAGATGACACAGATAGAGTGGATTTGGAGAGGATGTTTCCTGTCGTGGGGAAGTCTAGGACCAGAGGACACAGATAAAGTGGATGTGGAGAGGATGTTTCCTATAGTGGTGGAGTCTAGGACTAGAGGACACAGATAGCGTGGATGTGTAGAGGAAGCTTCCTATAGTCGGTGAGTCTAGGATCAGAGGGCACATATAGAGTGCATGTGGAGGGGATGTTTCCTGGCGTGGGGGAGTCTTGGACCAGAGGACACAGATAGTGTCGATGTGGAGAAGATGTTTCCTGTAATGGGGGAGTCTGGGACCAGAGGACACAGATAGAGTGGATGTGGAGAAGATGTTTCCTATATGGGTGATACTCGGACCGGATGACACAGATAGAGTGGATGGGGAGAGGAAGTTTCCTGTAGTGGGGGAGTATAGAACCAGAGGACACAGTTGCTGTGGATGTGGGGAGGATGTTTCCTATAGTGGGGGAGTCCAGGACCAGAGGACACAGACAGAGTGGATGTGGAGAGGATGTTTCCTATAGTGGGGGAGTGTAGGACCAGAAGACACAGATAGAGTGGATGTGGAGAGGATGTTTCCTGTAGTGGGGGAGTCTAGGACCAGAGGACGCAGATAGAGTGGGTGTGGAGAGGATGTTTCCTATAGTGGGGGAGTCTAGAACCAGAGGACACAGATAGAGTGGATGTGGCGAGGATGTTTCCTGTAGTGGGGGAGTCTAGGACCAGAGGACACAGATAGAGTGGATGTGGAGAGGATGTTTCCTGTCGTGGGGAAGTCTAGGACCAGAGGACACAGATAAAGTGGGTGTGCAGAGGATGTTTCCTATAGTGGTGGAGTCCACAACCAGAGGATACAGACAGAGTGGATTTGGAGAGGATGTTTCCTGTAGTGGGGGAGTCTTGGACCACAGGACACAGATAGAGTGGAGGTGGAGAGGATGTTTCCTGTAGTTGGGGAGTCTAGAACCAGAGGACACAGATAGAGTTGATGTGGAGAGGATGTTTCCTATAGTGGGGGAGTCTAGAACCAGAGGATACAGACAGAGTGGATGTAGAGAGGATTTTTCCTCTAGTGGGGGACTCTAGTACCAGAGGATACAGACAGAGTGGATGTGGAGAGGATGTTTCCTGTCGTGCGGGAGTCTAGGACCAGAGGACACAGATAAAGTGGATGTGGAGAGGATGTTTCCTATACTGGTGGAGTCTAGGACTAGAGGACACAGATAGTGTGGATGTGTAGAGGAAGCGTCCTATTGTGTGGGAGTCTAGGATCGGAGGGCACATATAGAGTGTATGTGGAGGGGATGTTTCCTATAGTGGGTGAGTCTCGGACCAGAGGACACAGATAGAGTGGAGGTGGGGAGGATGTTTCGTATAGTGGGGGAAGCTAGGACCAGAGGACACAGATAGAGTGGAGGTGGGGAGGATGTTTCGTATAGTGGGGGAAGCTAGGACCAGAGGACACATATCGAGTGGATGTGGAGAGGATGTTTCCTGGAGTGGGGGAGTCTATGACCAGAGGACACAGATAGAGTGGATGTGGAGGAGATGTTTCCTGTAGTGGGGGAGTCTAGGACCAGAGGATACACCCAGAGTGGATGTGGAGAGGATGTTTCCTATCGTGGGGGATTCTAGGATCAGAGGACACAGATAGAGTGGATGTGGAGAGGATGTTTCCTGTAGTCGGGGAGTCTATGACCAGAGGACACAGATAGCGTGGATGTGGAGACGATGTTTCCTATAGTGGGGGAGTCTAGGACCAGAGGACACTGATAGAGTGGATGTGGCGAGGATGTTTCCTGTAGTGGGGGAGTCTAGGACCAGAGGACAAAGATAGAGTGGATGTAGAGAGGATGTTTCCTATAGTGGGGGAGTCTAGAACCAGAGGATACAGACAGAGTGGATGTGGAGAGGATGTTTCCTGTAGTGGGGGAGTCTAGTACCAGAGGATACAGACAGAGTGGATGTGGAGAGGATGTTTCCTGTAGTGGGGGAATCTAGAACCGGAGGACACAGATAGAGTGGATGTGGAGAGGATGTTTCCTATAGTGGAGGAGTCTAGGACCAGAGGACACAGATAAAGTGGATGTGGAGAGGATGTTTCCTATGGTGGGGGAGTCTAGGATCAGAGGACACAGATAGAGTGGATGTGGAGAGGATGTTTCCTATAATGGGGCAGTCTATCACCAGAGGACACAGATAGAGTGGATGTGGAGACTATATTTCCTATAGTGCGGGAGTCTTGGTCCAGAGGACACAGATAGAGTGATGGTGGTAAGGATGTTTCCTATAGTGGGGGAGCCTAGGACCAGAGGACACAGATAGGGTGGATGTGGAGAGGATATTTCCTATCGTGGCGGAGTCTAGGACAAAGAGGGCACAGATAGAGTGGATGTGGCGAGGATGTTTCCTTTAGTGGGGGAGTCTAGGACCAGAGGACACAGAAAGAGTGGATGTGGAGAGGATGTTTCCTATCGTGGGGGAGTCTAGAACCAGAGGATACAGACAGAGTGCATTTGGAGAGGATGTTTCCTGTAGTGGGGGAGTCTTGGACCAGAGGACACAGATAGAGTGGAGGTGGAGAGGATGTTTCCTATAGTGGGGGAGTCTAGAACCAGAGGACACAGATAAAGTGGATTTGGAGAGGATGTTTCCTATAGTGGGGGAGTCTAGAACCAGAGGATACAGACAGAGTGGATGTAGAGAGGATGTTTCCTCTAGTGGGGGAGTCTAGTACCAGAGGATACAGACAGAGTGGATGTGGAGAGGATGTTTCCTGTAGTGGGGGAGTCTTGGACCAGAGGACACAGATAGACTGGATGTGGAGGGGATGTTTCCTAAATAGGGGATATTCGGACCAGATGACACAGATAGAGTGGATGTGGAGGGGATGTTTCCTATAGTGGGTGAATCTGGGACCAGAGGACACAGATAGTGTCGATGTGGAGAAGATGTTTCCTATAATGGAGTAGTCTAGGACCAGAGGACACAGAGAGAGTGGATGTGGAGAAGATGTTTCCTATAATGGGGGATACTCGGACCAGATGACACAGATAGAGTGGATGGGGAGAGGATGTTTCCTATAGTGGGGGAGTCTAGGACCAGAGGACACAGACAGAGTGGATGTGGAGAAGATGTTTCCTATAGTGGGGGAGTCTAGGACCAGAAGACACAGATAGAGTGGATGTGGGGAGGATGTTTCCTGTCGTTGGGAAGTCTAGGACCAGAGGACACAGATAGCGTGGATGTGCAGAGGAAGCTTCCTATAGTGGGGGAGTCTAGGATCAGAGGGCACATATAGAGTGCATCTGGAGGGGATGTTTCCTGGCGTGGGGGAGTCTAGGACCAGAGGACACAGATAGTGTCGATGTGGAGAAGATGTTTCCTGTAATGGGGGAGTCTAGGACCAGAGGACACAGATAGAGTGGATGTGGAGAAGATGTTTCCTATAATGGGTGATACTCGGACCGGATGACACAGATAGAGTGGATGGGGAGAGGATGTTTCCTGTAGTGGGGGAGTCTAGAACCAGAGGACACAGTTGCAGTGGATGTGGGGAGGATGTTTCCTATAGTGGGGGAGTCCAGGACCAGAGGACACAGACAGAGTGGATGTGGAGAGGATGTTTCCTATAGTGGGGGAGTGTAGGACCATAAGACACAGATAGAGTGGATGTGGAGAGGATGTTTCCTGTAGTGGGGGAGTCTAGGACCAGAGGACGCAGATAGAGTGGGTGTGGAGAGGATGTTTCCTATAGTGGGGGAGTCTAGAACCAGAGGACACAGACAGAGTGGATGTGGCGAGGATGTTTCCTGTAGTGGGGGAGTCTAGGACCAGAGGACACAGATAGAGTGGATGTGGAGAGCATGTTTCCTGTCGTGCGGAAGTCTAGGACCAGAGGACACAGATAGCGTGGATGTGTAGAGGAAGCTTCCTATAGTGGGGGAGTCTAGGACCAGAGGACACAGATAGTGTCGATGTGGAGAAGATGTTTCCTGTAATGGGGGAGTCTAGGACCAGAGGACACAGATAGAGTGGATGTGGAGAAGATGTTTCCTATAATGGGTGATACTCGGACCGGATGACACAGATAGAGTGGATGGGGAGAGGATGTTTCCTGTAGTGGGGGAGTCTAGAACCAGAGGACACAGTTGCAGTGGATGTGGGGAGGATGTTTCCTATAGTGGGGGAGTCCAGGACCAGAGGACACAGACAGAGTGGATGTGGAGAGGATGTTTCCTGTAGTGGGGGAGTCTAGGACCCGAGGACGCAGATAGAGTGGGTGTTGAGAGGATGTTTCCTATAGTGGGGGAGTCTAGAACCAGAGGATACAGACAGAGTGGATGTAGAGAGGATGTTTCCTGTAGTGGGGGAGTCTAGTACCAGAGGATACAGACAGAGTGGATGTGGAGAGGATGTTTCCTAGAGTGGGGGAGTCTAGGACCAGAGGACACAGATAGAGTGGATGTGGGGAGGCTGTTTCCTGTAGTGGGGGAGTCTGGGATCAGAGTGCACAGATAGAGTGGATGTGGACGGGATGTTTCCTAAATAGGGGATATTCGGACCAGATGACACAAATAGAGTGGATGTGGAGGGGATGTTTCCTATCGTTGGGGAGTCTAGGACCAGAGGACACAGATAGAGTGTAGGTGGGGAGGATGTTTCGTATACTGGGGGAAGCTAGGACGAGAGGACACATATACAGTGGATGTGGAGAGGATGTTTCCTGCAGTGGGGGAGTCTAGGACCAGAAGACACAGATAGTGTCGATGTGGAGAAGATGTTTCCCATAATGGGGGAGTCTAGGACCAGAGGACACAGAGAGAGTGGATGTGGAGAAGATGTTTCCTATAATGGGGGATACTCGGACCAGATGACACAGATAGAGTGGATGGGGAGAGGATGTTTCCTATAGTGGGGGAGTCTAGGACCAGAGGACACAGACAGAGTGGATGTGGAGAGGATGTTTCATATAGTGGGGGAGTCTAGGACCAGAGGACACAGATAGAGTAGATGTGGAGAGGATGTTTCCTGTCGTGGGGGAGTCTAGGACCAGAGGACACAGATAGCGTGGATGTGGAGATGATGTTTCCTATACTGGTGGAGTCTAGGACTAGAGGACACAGATAGTGTGGATGTGTAGAGGAAGCGTCCTATTGTGGGGGAGTCTAGGATCAGAGGGCACATATAGAGTGCATGTGGAGGGGATGTCTCCTATAGTGGGTGAGTCTCGGACCAGAGGACACAGATAGAGTGGAGGTGGGGAGGATGTTTCGTATAGTGGGGGAAGCTAGGACCAGAGGACACAGATAGAGTGGAGGTGGGGAGGATGTTTCGTAGAGTGGGGGAAGCTAGGACCAGAGGACACATATCGAGTGGATGTGGAGAGGATGTTTCCTGGAGTGGGGGAGTCTAGGACCAGAGGACACAGATAGAGTGGATATGGAGAGGATGTTTCGTATAGTGGGGGAAGCTAGGACCAGAGGACACATATCGAGTGGATGTGGAGAGGATGTTTCCTATAATGGGGGAGTCTAGGACCCGAGGACACAGATAGAGTGGATGTGGAGGAGATGTTTCCTGTAGTGGGGGAGTCTAGGACCAGAGGATACACCCAGAATGGATGTGGAGAGGATGTTTCCTATCATGGGGGATTCTAGGATCAGAGGACACAGATAGAGTGGATGTGGAGAGGATGTTTCCTATAATGGGAGAGTCTATGACCAGAGGACACAGATAGTGTGGATGTGGAGACGATGTTTCCTATAGTGGGGGAGTCTAGGACCAGAGGACACTGATAGAGTGGATGTGGCGAGGATGTTTCCTGCAGTCGGGGAGTCTAGGACCAGAGGACACAGATAGAGTGGATGTAGAGAGGATGTTTCCTATAGTGGGGGAGTCTAGAACCAGAGGATACAGACAGAGTGGATGTGGAGAGGATGTTTCCTGTAGTGGGGGAGTCTAGTACCAGAGGATACAGACAGAGTGGATGTGGAGAGGATGTTTCCTGTAGTGGGGGAATCTAGAACCAGAGGACACAGATAGAGTGGATGTGGAGAGGGTGTTTCCTATAGTGGAGGAGTCTAGGACCAGAGGACACAGATAAAGTGGATGTGGAGAGGATATTTCCCATGGTGGGGGAGTCTAGGATCAGAGGACACAGATAGTGTCGATGTGGAGAGGATGTTTCCTATAATGGGGCAGTCTATGACCAGAGGACACAGATAGAGTGGATGTGGAGACGATATTTCCTATAGTGGGGGAGTCTTGGTCCAGAGGACACTGATAGAGTGATGGTGGTAAGGATGTTTCCTATAGTGGGGGAGTCTATGACCAGAGGACACAGATAGAGTGGATGTGGCGAGGATGTTTCCTGTAGTGGGGGAGTCTAGGACCAGAGGACACAGAAAGAGTGGATGTGGAGAGGATGTTTCCTATCGTGAGGAGTCTAGAACCAGAGGATACAGACAGAGTGCATTTGGAGAGGATGTTTCCTGTAGTGGGGAAGTCTTGGACCAGAGGACACAGATAGAGTGGAGGTGGAGAGGATGTTTCCTATAGTGGGGGAGTCTAGAACCAGAGGACACAGATAGAGTGGATGTGGAGAGGATGTTTCCTATAGTGGGGGAGTCTAGAACCAGAGGATACAGACAGAGTGGATGTAGAGAGGATGTTTCCTCTAGTGGGGGAGTCTAGTACCAGAGGATACAGACAGAGTGGATGTGGAGAGGATGTTTCCTGTAGTGAGGGTGTCTTGGACCAGAGGACACAGATAGAGTGGATGTGGGGAGGCTGTTTCCTGCAGTGGGGGAGTCTGAGATCAGAGTGCACAGATAGAGTGGATGTGGAGGGGATGTTTCCTAAATAAGGATATTCGGACCAGATGACACAGATAGAGTGGATGTGGAGGGGATGTTTCCTATAGTGGGTGAGTCTAGGACCAGAGGACACAGATAGTGTCGATGTGGAGAAGATGTTTCCTATAATGGAGGAGTCTAGGACCAGAGGACACAGAGAGAGTGGATGTGGAGAAGATGTTTCCTATAATGGGGGATACTCGGACCAGATGACACAGATAGAGTGGATGGGGAGAGGATGTTTCCTATAGTGGGGGAGTCTAGGACCAGAGGACACAGACAGAGTGGATGTGGAGAGGATGTTTCCTATAGTGGGGGAGTCTAGGACCAGTGGACACAGATAGAGTGGATGTGGAGAGGATGTTTCCTATAGTGGTGGAGTCTAGACTAGAGGACACAGATAGCGTGGATGTGTAGAGGAAGCTTCCTATAGTGGGGGAGTCTAGGATCAGAGGGCACATATAGAGTGCATGTGGAGGGGATGTTTCCTATAGTGTGTGAGTCTCGGACCAGAGGACACAGATATAGTGGAGGTGGGGAGGATGTTTCGTATAGTGGGGGAGTCTAGGACCAGAGGACACAGATAGTGTCGATGTGGAGAAGATGTTTCCTGTAATGGGGGAGTCTAGGACCAGAGGACACAGATAGAGTGGATGGGGAGAGGATGTTTCCTGTCGTGGGGGAGTCTAGAACCAGAGGACACAGTTGCAGTGGATGTGGGGAGGATGTTTCCTATAGTGGGGGAGTGTAGGACCAGAGGACACAGACAGAGTGGATGTGGAGAGGATGTTTCCTATAGTGGGGGAGTTTAGGGCCAGAAGACACAGATAGAGTGGATGTGGAGAGGATGTTTCCTGTAGTGGGGGAGTCTAGGACCAGAGGACGCATATAGAGTGGGTGTGGAGAGGATGTTTCCTATAGTGGGGGAGTCTAGAACCAGAGGACACAGATAGAGTGGATGTGGAGAGGATGTTTCCTGTAGTGGGGGAGTCTAGGACCAGAGGACACAGACAGAGTGGATGTGGAGAGGGTGTTTCCTATAGTGGGGGAGTCTAGGACCAGAGGACACAGATAGAGTGGATGTGGAGAGGATGTTTCCTGTCGTTGGGAAGTCTAGGACCAGAGGACACAGATAATGTGGATATGGAGAGGATGTTTCCTATAGTGGTGGAGTCTAGACTAGAGGAGACAGATAGCGTGGATGTGTTGAGGAAGCTTCCTATAGTCGGGGAGTCTAGGATCAGAGGGCACATATAGAGTGCATGTGGAGGGGATGTTTCCTATAGTGTGTGAGTCTCGGACCAGAGGACGCAGTTAGAGTGGAGGTGGGGAGGATGTTTCGTATAATGGGGGAGTCTAGGACCAGAGGACACAGACAGTGTCGATGTGGAGAAGATGTTTCCTGTAATGGGGGAGTCTAGGACCAGAGGACACAGATAGAGTGGATGGGGAGATGATGTTTCCTGTCGTGGGGGAGTCTAGAACCAGAGGACACAGCTGCAGTGGATGTGGGGAGGATGTTTCCTATAGTGGGGGAGTCTAGAACCAGAGGATACAGACAGAGTGGATGTAGAGAGGATGTTTCCTCTAGTGGGGGAGTCCAGTACCAGAGGATACAGACAGAGTGGATGTGGAGAGGATGTCTCCTGTAGTGGGGGAGTCTTGGACCAGAGGACACAGATAGAGTGGATGTGGAGGGGATGTTTCCTAAATAGGGGATATTCGGACCAGATGACACAGATAGAGTGGATGTGGAGGGGATGTTTCCTATAGTGGGTGAGTCTAGGACCAGAGGACACAGATAGTGTCGATGTGGAGAAGATGTTTCCTATAATGGAGTAGTCTAGGACCAGAGGACACAGAGAGAGTGGAGGTGGGGAGGATGTTTCGTATAGTGGGGGAAGCTAGGACCAGAGGACACAGATAGAGTGGAGGTGGGGAGGATGTTTCGTAGAGTGGGGGAAGCTAGGACCAGAGGACACATATCGAGTGGATGTGGAGAGGATGTTTCCTGGAGTGGGGGAGTCTAGGACCAGAGGACACAGATAGAGTGGATATGGAGAGGATGTTTCGTATAGTGGGGGAAGCTAGGACCAGAGGACACATATCGAGTGGATGTGGAGAGGATGTTTCCTATAATGGGGGAGTCTAGGACCCGAGGACACAGATAGAGTGGATGTGGAGGAGATGTTTCCTGTAGTGGGGGAGTCTAGGACCAGAGGATACACCCAGAATGGATGTGGAGAGGATGTTTCCTATCATGGGGGATTCTAGGATCAGAGGACACAGATAGAGTGGATGTGGAGAGGATGTTTCCTATAATGGGAGAGTCTATGACCAGAGGACACAGATAGTGTGGATGTGGAGACGATGTTTCCTATAGTGGGGGAGTCTAGGACCAGAGGACACTGATAGAGTGGATGTGGCGAGGATGTTTCCTGCAGTCGGGGAGTCTAGGACCAGAGGACACAGATAGAGTGGATGTAGAGAGGATGTTTCCTATAGTGGGGGAGTCTAGAACCAGAGGATACAGACAGAGTGGATGTGGAGAGGATGTTTCCTGTAGTGGGGGAGTCTAGTACCAGAGGATACAGACAGAGTGGATGTGGAGAGGATGTTTCCTGTAGTGGGGGAATCTAGAACCAGAGGACACAGATAGAGTGGATGTGGAGAGGGTGTTTCCTATAGTGGAGGAGTCTAGGACCAGAGGACACAGATAAAGTGGATGTGGAGAGGATATTTCCCATGGTGGGGGAGTCTAGGATCAGAGGACACAGATAGTGTCGATGTGGAGAGGATGTTTCCTATAATGGGGCAGTCTATGACCAGAGGACACAGATAGAGTGGATGTGGAGACGATATTTCCTATAGTGGGGGAGTCTTGGTCCAGAGGACACTGATAGAGTGATGGTGGTAAGGATGTTTCCTATAGTGGGGGAGTCTATGACCAGAGGACACAGATAGAGTGGATGTGGCGAGGATGTTTCCTGTAGTGGGGGAGTCTAGGACCAGAGGACACAGAAAGAGTGGATGTGGAGAGGATGTTTCCCATCGTGAGGAGTCTAGAACCAGAGGATACAGACAGAGTGCATTTGGAGAGGATGTTTCCTGTAGTGGGGAAGTCTTGGACCAGAGGACACAGATAGAGTGGAGGTGGAGAGGATGTTTCCTATAGTGGGGGAGTCTAGAACCAGAGGACACAGATAGAGTGGATGTGGAGAGGATGTTTCCTATAGTGGGGGAGTCTAGAACCAGAGGATACAGACAGAGTGGATGTAGAGAGGATGTTTCCTCTAGTGGGGGAGTCTAGTACCAGAGGATACAGACAGAGTGGATGTGGAGAGGATGTTTCCTGTAGTGAGGGTGTCTTGGACCAGAGGACACAGATAGAGTGGATGTGGGGAGGCTGTTTCCTGCAGTGGGGGAGTCTGAGATCAGAGTGCACAGATAGAGTGGATGTGGAGGGGATGTTTCCTAAATAGGGATATTCGGACCAGATGACACAGATAGAGTGGATGTGGAGGGGATGTTTCCTATAGTGGGTGAGTCTAGGACCAGAGGACACAGATAGTGTCGATGTGGAGAAGATGTTTCCTATAATGGAGGAGTCTAGGACCAGAGGACACAGAGAGAGTGGATGTGGAGAAGATGTTTCCTATAATGGGGGATACTCGGACCAGATGACACAGATAGAGTGGATGGGGAGAGGATGTTTCCTATAGTGGGGGAGTCTAGGACCAGAGGACACAGACAGAGTGGATGTGGAGAGGATGTTTCCTATAGTGGGGGAGTCTAGGACCAGTGGACACAGATAGAGTGGATGTGGAGAGGATGTTTCCTATAGTGGTGGAGTCTAGACTAGAGGACACAGATAGCGTGGATGTGTAGAGGAAGCTTCCTATAGTGGGGGAGTCTAGGATCAGAGGGCACATATAGAGTGCATGTGGAGGGGATGTTTCCTATAGTGTGTGAGTCTCGGACCAGAGGACACAGATATAGTGGAGGTGGGGAGGATGTTTCGTATAGTGGGAGAGTCTAGGACCAGAGGACACAGATAGTGTCGATGTGGAGAAGATGTTTCCTGTAATGGGGGAGTCTAGGACCAGAGGACACAGATAGAGTGGATGGGGAGAGGATGTTTCCTGTCGTGGGGGAGTCTAGAACCAGAGGACACAGTTGCAGTGGATGTGGGGAGGATGTTTCCTATAGTGGGGGAGTGTAGGACCAGAGGACACAGACAGAGTGGATGTGGAGAGGATGTTTCCTATAGTGGGGGAGTTTAGGGCCAGAAGACACAGATAGAGTGGATGTGGAGAGGATGTTTCCTGTAGTGGGGGAGTCTAGGACCAGAGGACGCATATAGAGTGGGTGTGGAGAGGATGTTTCCTATAGTGGGGGAGTCTAGAACCAGAGGACACAGATAGAGTGGATGTGGAGAGGATGTTTCCTGTAGTGGGGGAGTCTAGGACCAGAGGACACAGACAGAGTGGATGTGGAGAGGGTGTTTCCTATAGTGGGGGAGTCTAGGACCAGAGGACACAGATAGAGTGGATGTGGAGAGGATGTTTCCTGTCGTTGGGAAGTCTAGGACCAGAGGACACAGATAATGTGGATATGGAGAGGATGTTTCCTATAGTGGTGGAGTCTAGACTAGAGGAGACAGATAGCGTGGATGTGTTGAGGAAGCTTCCTATAGTCGGGGAGTCTAGGATCAGAGGGCACATATAGAGTGCATGTGGAGGGGATGTTTCCTATAGTGTGTGAGTCTCGGACCAGAGGACGCAGTTAGAGTGGAGGTGGGGAGGATGTTTCGTATAATGGGGGAGTCTAGGACCAGAGGACACAGACAGTGTCGATGTGGAGAAGATGTTTCCTGTAATGGGGGAGTCTAGGACCAGAGGACACAGATAGAGTGGATGGGGAGATGATGTTTCCTGTCGTGGGGGAGTCTAGAACCAGAGGACACAGCTGCAGTGGATGTGGGGAGGATGTTTCCTATAGTGGGGGAGTCTAGAACCAGAGGATACAGACAGAGTGGATGTAGAGAGGATGTTTCCTCTAGTGGGGGAGTCCAGTACCAGAGGATACAGACAGAGTGGATGTGGAGAGGATGTCTCCTGTAGTGGGGGAGTCTTGGACCAGAGGACACAGATAGAGTGGATGTGGAGGGGATGTTTCCTAAATAGGGGATATTCGGACCAGATGACACAGATAGAGTGGATGTGGAGGGGATGTTTCCTATAGTGGGTGAGTCTAGGACCAGAGGACACAGATAGTGTCGATGTGGAGAAGATGTTTCCTATAATGGAGTAGTCTAGGACCAGAGGACACAGAGAGAGTGGATGTGGAGAAGATGTTTCCTATAATGGGGGATACTCGGACCAGATGACACAGATAGAGTGGATGGGGAGAGGATGTTTCCTATAGTGGGGGAGTCTAGGACCAGAGGACACAGACAGAGTGGATGTGGAGAAGATGTTTCCTATAGTGGGGGAGTCTAGGACCAGAAGACACAGATAGAGTGGATGTGGGGAGGATGTTTCCTGTCGTTGGGAAGTCTAGGACCAGAGGACACAGATAGCGTTTATGTGTAGAGGAAGCTTCCTATAGTGGGGGAGTCTAGGATCAGAGGGCACATATAGAGTGCATCTGGAGGGGATGTTTCCTGGCGTGGGGGAGTCTAGGACCAGAGGACACAGATAGTGTCGATGTGGAGAAGATGTTTCCTGTAATGGGGGAGTCTAGGACCAGAGGACACAGATAGAGTGGATGTGGAGAAGATGTTTCCTATAATGGGTGATACTCGGACCGGATGACACAGATAGAGTGGATGGGGAGAGGATGTTTCCTGTAGTGGGGGAGTCTAGAACCAGAGGACACAGTTGCAGTGGATGTGGGGAGGATGTTTCCTATAGTGGGGGAGTCCAGGACCAGAGGACACAGACAGAGTGGATGTGGAGAGGATGTTTCCTATAGTGGGGGAGTGGAGGACCATAAGACACAGATAGAGTGGATGTGGAGAGGATGTTTCCTGTAGTGGGGGAGTCTAGGACCAGAGGACGCAGATAGAGTGGGTGTGGAGAGGATGTTTCCTATAGTGGGGGAGTCTAGAACCAGAGGACACAGATAGAGTGGATGTGGCGAGGATGTTTCCTGTAGTGGGGGAGTCTAGGACCAGAGGACACAGATAGAGTGGATGTGGAGAGCATGTTTCCTGTCGTGCGGAAGTCTAGGACCAGAGGACACAGATAGCGTGGATGTGTAGAGGAAGCTTCCTATAGTGGGGGAGTCTAGGACCAGAGGACACAGATAGTGTTGATGTGGAGAAGATGTTTCCTGTAATGGGCGAGTCTAGGACCAGAGGACACAGATAGAGTGGATGTGGAGAAGATGTTTCCTATAATGGGTGATATTCGGACCGGATGACACAGATAGAGTGGATGGGGAGGGGATGTTTCCTATAGTGGGTGAGTCTAGGACCAGAGGACACAGATAGAGTAGTGGTGAGGCGGATGTTTCCTATCGTTGGGGAGTCTAGGACCATAGGACACAGATAGAGTGGATGTGGAGAAGATGTTTCCTATAATGGGTGATACTCGGACCGGATGACACAGATAGAGTGGATGTGGGGAGGATGTTTCCTGTAGTGGGGGAGTCTAGGACCCGAGGACGCAGATAGAGTGGGTGTTGAGAGGATGTTTCCTATAGTGGGGGAGTCTAGAACCAGAGGATACAGACAGAGTGGATGTAGAGAGGATGTTTCCTGTAGTGGGGGAGTCTAGTACCAGAGGATACAGACAGAGTGGATGTGGAGAGGATGTTTCCTAGAGTGGGGGAGTCTAGGACCAGAGGACACAGATAGAGTGGATGTGGGGAGGCTGTTTCCTGTAGTGGGGGAGTCTGGGATCAGAGTGCACAGATAGAGTGGATGTGGACGGGATGTTTCCTAAATAGGGGATATTCGGACCAGATGACACAAATAGAGTGGATGTGGAGGGGATGTTTCCTATAGTGGGTGAGTCTAGGACCAGAGGACACAGATAGAGTAGTGGTGAGGCGGATGTTTCCTATCGTTGGGGAGTCTAGGACCATAGGACACATATAGAGTGTAGGTGGGGAGGATGTTTCGTATACTGGGGGAAGCTAGGACGAGAGGACACATATAGAGTGGATGTGGAGAGGATGTTTCCTGCAGTGGGGGAGTCTAGGACCAGAAGACACAGATAGTGTCGATGTGGAGAAGATGTTTCCCATAATGGGGGAGTCTAGGACCAGAGGACACAGAGAGAGTGGATGTGGAGAAGATGTTTCCTATAATGGGGGATACTCGGACCAGATGACACAGATAGAGTGGATGGGGAGAGGATGTTTCCTATAGTGGGGGAGTCTAGGACCAGAGGACACAGACAGAGTGGATGTGGAGAGGATGTTTCATATAGTGGGGGAGTCTAGGACCAGAGGACACAGATAGAGTGGATGTGGAGAGGATGTTTCCTGTCGTGGGGGAGTCTAGGACCAGAGGACACAGATAAAGTGGATGTGGAGAGGATGTTTCCTATACTGGTGGAGTCTAGGACTAGAGGACACAGATAGTGTGGATGTGTAGAGGAAGCGTCCTATTGTGGGGGAGTCTAGGATCAGAGGACACAGATAGAGTGGAGGTGGGGAGGATGTTTCGTATAGTGGGTGAGTCTCGGACCAGAGGACACAGATAGAGTGGAGGTGGGGAGGATGTTTCGTATAGTGGGGGAAGCTAGGACCAGAGGACACAGATAGAGTGGAGGTGGGGAGGATGTTTCGTAGAGTGGGGGAAGCTAGGACCAGAGGACACATATCGAGTGGATGTGGAGAGGATGTTTCCTGGAGTGGGGGAGTCTAGGACCAGAGGACACAGATAGAGTGGATGTGGAGAGGATGTTTCGTATAGTGGGGGAAGCTAGGACCAGAGGACACATATCGAGTGGATGTGGAGAGGATGTTTCCTATAATGGGGGAGTCTGGGACCCGAGGACACAGATAGAGTGGATGTGGAGGAGATGTTTCCTGTAGTGGGGGAGTCTAGGACCAGAGGATACACCCAGAATGGATGTGGAGAGGATGTTTCCTATCATGGGGGATTCTAGGATCAGAGGACACAGATAGAGTGGATGTGGAGAGGATGTTTCCTATAATGGGAGAGTGTATGACCAGAGGACACAGATAGTGTGGATGTGGAGACGATGTTTCCTATAGTGGGGGAGTCTAGGACCAGAGGACACTGATAGAGTGGATGTGGCGAGGATGTTTCCTATAGTGGGGGAGTCTAGAACCAGAGGATACAGACAGAGTGGATGTGGAGAGGATGTTTCCTGTAGTGGGGGAGTCTAGTACCAGAGGATACAGACAGAGTGGATGTGGAGAGGATGTTTCCTGTAGTGGGGGAATCTAGAACCAGAGGACACAGATAGAGTGGATGTGGAGAGGGTGTTTCCTATAGTGGAGGAGTCTAGGACCAGAGGACACAGATAAAGTGGATGTGGAGAGGATATTTCCCATGGTGGGGGAGTCTAGGATCAGAGGACACAGATAGTGTCGATGTGGAGAGGATGTTTCCTGTAATGGGGCAGTCTATGACCAGAGGACACAGATAGAGTGGATGTGGAGACGATATTTCCTATAGTGGGGGAGTCTTGGTCCAGAGGACACAGATAGAGTGATGGTGGTAAGGATGTTTCCTATAGTGGGGGAGTCTAGGATCGGAGGACACAGATAGGGTGGATTTGGAGAGGATGTTTCCTATCGTGGGGGAGTCTAGGACAAAGAGGGCACAGATAGAGTGGATGTGGCGAGGATGTTTCCTGTAGTGGGGGAGTCTAGGACCAGAGGACACAGAAAGAGTGGATGTGGAGAGGATGTTTCCTATCGTGGGGAGTCTAGAACCAGAGGATACAGACAGAGTGCATTTGGAGAGGATGTTTCCTGTAGTGGGGAAGTCTTGGACCAGAGGACACAGATAGAGTGGAGGTGGAGAGGATGTTTCCTATAGTGGGGGAGTCTAGAACCAGAGGACACAGATAGAGTGGATGTGGAGAGGATGTTTCCTATAGTGGGGAGTCTAGAACCAGAGGATACAGACAGAGTGGATGTAGAGAGGATGTTTCCTCTAGTGGGGGAGTCTAGTACCAGAGGATACAGACAGAGTGGATGTGGAGAGGATGTTTCCTGTAGTGAGGGAGTCTTGGACCAGAGGACACAGATAGAGTGGATGTGGGGAGGCTGTTTCCTGCAGTGGGGGAGTCTGAGATCAGAGTGCACAGATAGAGTGGATGTGGAGGGGATGTTTCCTAAATAGGGGATATTCGGACCAGATGACACAGATAGAGTGGATGTGGAGGGGATGTTTCCTATAGTGGGTGAGTCTTGGACCAGAGGACACAGATAGTGTCGATGTGGAGAAGATGTTTCCTATAATGGAGGAGTCTAGGACCAGAGGACACAGAGAGAGTGGATGTGGAGAAGATGTTTCCTATAATGGGGGATACTCGGACCAGATGACACAGATAGAGTGGATGTGGAGAGGATGTTTCCTATAGTGGGGGAGTCTAGGACTAGAGGACACAGATAGCGTGGATGTGTAGAGGAAGCTTCCTATAGTGGGGGAGTCTAGGATCAGAGGGCACATATAGAGTGCATGTGGAGGGGATGTTTCCTATAGTGTGTGAGTCTCGGACCAGAGGACACAGATATAGTGGAGGTGGGGAGGATGTTTCGTATAGTGGGGGAGTCTAGGACCAGAGGACACAGATAGTGTCGATGTGGCGAAGATGTTTCCTGTAATGGGGGAGTCTAGGACCAGAGGACACAGATAGAGTGGATGGGGAGAGGATATTTCATAAACTGGGGTCTCTGGGACCTTGACCCACAGTCTCAGATTACAAGGTCATGTCTATAGAGTTGAGGAACATTTCCTTTGGCCAGAGGGTGGTGAATTTGTGGTATTCATTGTCATAGACAGACGTGGAGACAAGGCCTTTGGTGTATTTCAAGTGGATGTTGATAGGTTGTTGAATAGTCAGCATGTCAAATGTTATGGAAGCACTTTGAGCAAACCGTGTTTAAGACGTGTCAGTTGCGTGTGCTTGTGTTGAAAAAGCAGTGATTTTTGTCATGGAGTGCTGATGAGTAATAAGCAGCAAGACAATTGAGAACTGTTTCATTCACTGTGGTTCCAATCATTCAGGCTGGAAGACGGCCGAGTTGGCTGTGAGTGAAAATGAAACGATTTTACTATTTCAACAGTTAGGTCCTGGGAGTATTAGAAAGTATCGACAGTTATCTTGAATGTTGTAATGAATATATATATATAAAAGAAGAAGAAAGCCCTTAATTCTGAGTGGAGTCTTTGGAACAACATCATGACAGCACTTTTTTAGCAGGCTTTCTTATTTTTACGAGGCCGAGTTGCTAGCTCGATTCTCAACCCAGCATGGACGGAAAGCGTGCAGGGGAGCCGGCTGGATTTGAACTCGGAAGCCTTTGCTCCGAAGTCCGGCGCTGATGCCACTACACCACCAACCGGCCTATATATTTATCAAGTCATTAAGTTAAAGATGAAACATTCTTTTCAACATTTTAAGCAAGATTAGTGTATTATTTTTGTTTTGTACAATTTTAGAGTGAAAAACGGGAAGTAGCAGTATGCAAAAATGTCGGCGCCCCAAGAGATTTGAGCTCTCAGATCCAGGGAAGTTTGGCCAGGTGGATTCAGAATTGGCTTGCCGGCAGAAGGCAGAGGGTCGTGGTGGAGGGAGTACATTCAGATTGGAGGATTGTGACTAGTGGTGTCCCACAAGGATCTGTTCTGGGACTTCTACTTTTCGTGATTTTTATTAATGACCTGGATGTGAGGGTAGAAGGGTGGGTTGGCAAGTTTGCAGACGACACAAAGGTTGGTGGTGTTGTAGATAGTGTAGAGGATTGTCGAAGATTGCAGAGAGACATTGATAGGTTGCAGAAGTGGGCTGAGAAGTGGCAGATGGAGTTCAACCCAGAGAAGTGTGAGGTGGTACACTTTGGAGGGACAAACTCCAAGACAGAGTACAAGGTAAATGGCAGGATACTTGGTAGTGTGGAGGAGCAGAGGGATCTGAGGGATCTCTTTTCAAAAGCACAGTTCATTGGGGTAATTCAGGACCCCGTCACACCAGCTCTATAAAACTCTGGTTAGGCCACACTTGGAGTACTGTGCCTAGTTCTGGTCACCTCACTATAGGAAGGATGTGGAAGTATTGGAAAGGGTACAGAGGAGATTTACCAGGATGCTGCCTGGTTTAGAGAGTATGCATTATGATCAGAGATTAAGGGAGCTAGGGCTTTACTCTTTGGAGAGAAGGAGGATGAGGGGAGTCATGATAGAGATATACAAGATATTAAGAGGAATAGATAGAGTGGACAGCCAGCACCTCTTCCCCAGGGCACCACTGCTGAATACAAGGGAGACATGGCTTTAAGGTAAGGGGTGGGAAGTTCAAGGGGATATTAGAAGAAGGATTTTTACTTAGAGAGTGGTTTGTGCGTGGAATACACAGCCCAAGTCAGTGGTGGAGGCAGATACACTAGTGAAATTTAAGAGACTACTGGACAGGTATATGGATGAATTTAAGGTGGGGGGTTATATGGGAGGCAGGGTTTGAGGGTCGTCACAACAATGTGGGCTGAAGGGCCTGTACTGTGCTGTACTATTCTATTGTGTATTGTCTTTTACCAAGGTCTCAGACCTTAAATAGCTCGTTAGGGCTATGGCTTGTTCACAATCATCATTAGGAAAGGCCAGGTGATGCAAATTCCAAAGCTTTATAAATACCCTGACTCCTCAAACCTTGTCCCAACAATCAGCAGCCATGGGCTCCTCTGAGCAGCTGCCTAGCACTCTGAAAATTAAAATAAATGATGCCCACAAAGCAGGAGAAGGCTATGAGAAAATAGCAATGCGTTTTCTGGTAGCCGTTTCCTCAGTTTGTAATGTAATTAAGAAATGCCAGTTAACAGGAATGGTGGAGGTCAAGTTGAGGTCTGGAAGACCAAGAAAACTTTCCCAGAGAACTGCTCGTAGGATTGCTAGAAAGGCAAATCAAACCCCCCGTTTGACTGCAAAAGACCTTCAGGAAGATTTAGCAGACTCTGGAGTGGTGGTGCACTGTTCTACTGTGCAGTGACACCTGCACAAGTATGACCTTCGTGGAAGAGTCATCAGAAGAAAACCTTTCCTGCGTCCTCACCACAAAATTCAGCGTCAGAAGTTTGCAAAGTAACATCGAAACAAGCCTGATGCATTTTGGAAACAAGTCCTGTGGACTGATGAAGTTAAAATAGAACTTTCTGGCTGCAATGAGCAAAGGTATGTTTGGAGGAAAAAGGGTGCAGAATTTCATGAAGAGAACACCTCTCCAGCTGTTAAGCACGGGGGTGGATCAATCATACTTTGGGCTTGTGTTACAGCCAGTGGCACAGGGAACATTTACTGGTAGAGGGAAGAATGAATTCAATTAAACACCAGCAAATTCTGTAAAAAAGCTGAAGATGAAAAGAGGATGGCTTCTACAACAGGATAATGATCCTAAACACACCTCAAAATCCACAATGGACTATCTCAAGAGGTGCAAGCTGAAGGTTTTGCCATGGGCCCTCACAGTCCCCCGACCTAAACATCATCAAGAATCTGTGGATAGACGTCAAAAGAGCAGTGCATGCAAGACAGCCCAAGAATCTCACAGAACTAGAAGCCTTTTGCAAGGAAGAATGAGCGAAAATCCCCCAAACAAGAATTGAAAGACTCTTAGCTGGCTACAAAAAGTGTTGCTGTGATTCTTGCCAAAGGGGGTGTTACTAAGTACTGCCATGCAGGGTGCCCAAACTTTTGCTTTGGGGCTCTTTTCCTCTTTCGTTATTTTGAAACTATAAAAGATGGAAATAAAAAAGTTTTCTTGCTTAAAATATCAAAGAAATATGTCATCTTTAACTTCATGCCTTTTGGAAATCAGTTCATCTTTTACTCGCTTAGCTATTCACAGTAACAGAAATTTTGACCAGGGGTGCCCAGACTTTTGCATACCACTTATATATAGCTGGGGTGCCTGAGACTTTTGTACAGGACTGTAGTAATTTTATGTATTGCACTGTACTGCTGTCACAAAAAAAATAAATTTCATGACATGTGAGAGTGATGATAAACCTGATTCTGATATGGGTCTCTATTGTGGACGGAGAGTGGGAAGGGGGCAGGGAGAGGGGAATCATGGTTGGGAAAAGGGGAAGGGAGAGGGGAGGGAGCGGGAAGCACCAGAGAGACATTCTGTAATGATCAATAAACCAATTGTTTGGAATCAAATGACCTTGGCTGGTGTCTCAGGGCTGGGTGTGTCTTTACCCACCCCTGACACTCCTTCTCTGCCACCTGTCCCACACCCCTCCCATGGTGCCCCACCCTCACCATCCCAACATCCTTTGCTCCCGCCAGATTTACAAACTCACTCTCCACTCCACGTTGGCAAATACAGGACTGTGTAAAAGACTTATGCACCCCATATGTGCCTGAGACTTTTGCCTCATTCTGTAGCCAATGATATTAAACCTGAACCTGATTCTGGTGCGAGAAGCCGTGCAGAGACGGCAGATCTGAGCACACACGGGGATTAGGGGGACGGGGTGGCAGAAGGGAGTGAGACCAGCTAGCTTGGATCCAGGCCAGCCCTCACTGGGGAACAGAAAAGAGAAAGCTTGGCATTTCTACCTGACAGCTCATAAGGCAACACACCAATTCAACATTTCACCGTCTCCAAGTTTTGTGGGAGGTGCGATCGATCCAGAACCCAAGTACAATCGAGGGAGACTTGGTCCGTCTCTGTATTGTGTACAGAGCACAAGCTTCTCCTGTTCAAAGTCAGAGTTACACAGTGTGAAATAGGCCCTTCGTCCCAACCTGTCAATACTAGCCAATTGTTCCTTCATGAGGTGGTCCACTTGGGCCATGAGCCACTCAGCCTGCATCGTCCGTGCACCTATCTAAATGTAATGGTTCCAGTCACACTCATTCTCTCTGGCAGTCGTTCTCCATACCTACCACCCTCGGTGTGAAAAACGTACCCCTTGGGTCCCCTCCCACCTTAATCCTGCTGCCCCTCAGTACCTTTGTATGACGTGGGTGATCATGGTCTTTCCATCACCATAAGTGTTCTTGGCAAACTTTTCCACTGCCTTCTTCTGGGCAGTATCTTCACCAGACGGGTGACCCCAGCCATTATCAATACTCATAAGAGATTGTCTGCCTGGCGTCAGTGGTCACATAACCAGGACTTGTGATCTGCACCGGCTGCTCATACGACCATCCACCACCTGCTCCAACGGCTTCACGTCACCCTGATCGGGGGGGCTAAGCAGGTGCTACACCTTGCCCCAGGGTGACCTGCAGGCCAGCGGAGGGAAGGAGCACATCACAGCCTGGTAGGGAAACACTAATGCCCTTGAACAGAAAATCCTACAAAAAGTAGTGGATACGACCCAGTCCATCATGGGTAAAGCTTTCCCAATCTTTGAGCAGCCATTGTCAGGGACCCCCACCACCCAGGACAGGCTCTCTTCTTGCTGCTGCCATCAGGAAGGAGGTACAGGAGCCTCAGGTCCCACACCACCAGGTTCAGGAACAGTTATTACCCTCAACCATCAGGCTCCTGAACCAGAGGGGATAACTTCACTTGCCCCATCACTGAACTGTTCCCACAACCTCTGGACTCATTTTCCAGGACTCCTCATCGCATGTTGTTGATACTTAATGCTATTTATTTATACTTGCATTTTCAGTTTGTTGTCTTCTGCACTCTGGGTGATCACCCTAGTTGGTGTGGTCGTTCATTGATTCTGTTATGGTTACTATTCTATAGATTTGCTGAGTATGCCCACAAGAAAATGAATCTCAGGGTTGTATCTGGTGACGTATATGTACTTTGAACTTTGAACTTGAACCATGTCACCTTCATTTTCATCCAAATCAGTAATATCTATTTACTGGAACACTGCACTGAATAACTTCCTGGGTGTCAAGATCTCTGAGGATCTGACCTGGTCCCTACACATCGATGCAGCTATAAAGAAGGCAAGCTCTTGCATTAGGAGCTTGACAAGATTTGGTTTGTCAACTAAAACACTTCTACAGACGTACCGTGGAGAGCATTCTGACTGGCTGCGTCACTGTCTGGTACTGGGGGGGGGGTGGTGTTAACTGCACAAGATCAAAATAAGCTGCAGAAAGTTGTAAAGTAAGTCAGCTCCCTCATGGTTACTCACCTCCATAGTACCCAAAACATCTTCAAGGAGCAGAGCCTGAGGAAGGCGACATCTGTCATGAAGGACCCCCATCACCCAGGACAGGCCCTCTTCTCATTGCCACCATCAGGGAGCAGGTACAGGAACCTCAAGACACACACTCAACGATTCAGGAACAGCTTCTTCCCCTCCACGGTCAGATTTCTGAATGGACATTGCACCCACGACACTACCCCACTACTTTTTTCCTACTTTTTGCAATACTTATTTTAACTTATATACTGTAATTCAGTTTCTTTCTCTATATTTATTTATCATGTATTTCATTTGTACTGCTGCTGTAAAGTCAACACATTTCAAAGCATATGCCGGTGATATTAAATCTGATTCTGATTCCGATTCTGTATAGGCCCTTCCAGCTCAGCAGCCTCCAATTTAACCCTAATCGATTCACGGGACGATTCACAATGACCAGTTGGCCAACCGGTATGTCTTTGGTCTGTGGGAGACGACTAAAGCGCCAGAGAAAACCCAAGTGGGGACGGGGTGAACGCACAAACTCGCGGGCCGCTGCGGGAATCGAACCCGGGTCAGCTGCGCTGTAAAGCGTTGTGCTGACCGCTACGCCACCGTGTCCCACCCCCAGGACTGGTGACAAATAACAGTCTCTGTGGCACAGGCTTCCAGTGTCCCCCACCCCTCCCACGGTGCTCCACCCTCACCATTCCCAACGCCATGTGCTCCCGCCAGATTTACAAACTCGCTCGCCGCTCCACGTTGACAAACACAGGACTGTGCGAAAGTCTCAGGCACCCTGGCACAGTAAGACTTTTGCACAGTACTGTAAAATACACAAGAGTTTTTAACATGGCTGGTGTAGTGGTTAGCGAAGTGGTCCAGCCTGCCACCGTCTGCAAGGAATTTGTACGTGACAGTATGGGTTTCCCCCAGGTGATCTGGTTCCCCTCCCACAGTCCAAAGACTGTGTTGGTAGGTGAATTGGTGACATGGTATTTGGACAGCATGGCCTCAATGGGCCGAAGGGCCTGTTACTGAGCTGTATCTCAATAATCAGAAGGGCAATTCTGTACATGAAATGCTAAGTAATCAATTTTCACTTTATTCTGTTCCGATGCTCAGACCTCGCTGACAAAGTGGGGTTGGAGGCCCAAGCAGACGGGCAAAACGCTGAGCTGGTGTGTTGCTTTGTGAGCTGTTCGGCTGAGCTGCAGAAATGCCACGCTTTCTCTTTTCTCTTCCCCAGTGAGATGTGACTGAGTGCTGGCCTGCGTCCACCCCGACAGGGGTCCAATGGCCGGTCCGCGTGAAGCAACGACTGACTTGACCTTCGGGCAGTTGGGTGTCCGCGTGGCGGGAGGGATGGCAGTGGAGGAGCCAAACACGGGCGAGATGAGGCCTTGCAGATTGCCTGCACTAGACCATAAGCCATTCATCACATCATGGCTGATGTATTCAATGTAAGACCCCCCCCCACCGTTCCCCCCACCCCCACCGGTGACTGGATGGAAACTGAGCCAGGGGTCATGCAGGGCAGCTCCAGGTTGACTTCGACGGGCAGAGGAAGTGATTCCACAAGACCATAAAGATATAGGAGCAGAATGAAGCCATTCAGCCCATCGAGCCTGCTCTGCCATTCCATCGTGGCTGATTTACTATCCCTCTCAACGCCGTTCTCCTGCCTTCTCCCTGTAACCTTTGACACTCTGACGAATCAAGAACCTATCAACCTCTGCCTTAAAAATAGTCAATGACCTGCCATGCACAGCTGTCCGTGGCGATGAATTCGACAGATTCACCACCCCCTGACTCTGGTCTTATACTGGAGGAGTCTACGACCAGAGGGCACAGATAGAGCAGATGTGGAGAGAAGGTTTTCTATAGTGGGGGAGTCTAGGACCAGAGGACACAGATAGAGTGGATGTGGAGAGGATGTTTCCTATAGTGGGGGAGTCTAGGACCAGAGGACACAGATAGAGTGGATGTGGAGAGGATGTTTCCTATAGTGGGGGAGTCTGGGACCAGAGGACACAGATAGAGTGGATGTGGAGAGGATGTTTCCTATAGTGGGGGAGTCTAGGACCAGAGGACACAGATTGAGTGGATATGGAGAGAATGTTTCCTGTAGTGGGGGAGTCTAGGACCAGAGGACACAGATTGAGTGGATATGGAGAGAATGTTTCCTGTAGTGGGGGAGTCTAGGACCAGAGGACACAGATAGAGTGGATATGGAGAGAATGTTTCCTGTAGTGGGGGAGTCTAGGACCAGAGGACACAGATAGAGTGGATGTGGAGAGAATGTTTCCTATAGTGGGGGAGTCTAGGACCAGAGGACACAGATAGAGTGGATGTGGAGAGGATGTTTCCTATAGTGGGGGAGCCTAGGACCAGAGGACACAGATAGAGTGGGTGTGGAGAGGATGTTTCCTATAGTGGGGGAGTCTAGGACCAGAGGACACAGATAGAGTGGATGTGGAGAGGATTTTTCCTATAGTGGGGGAGTCTAGGACCAGAGGACACAGATAGAGTGGATATGGAGAGAATGTTTCCTGTAGTGGGGGAGTCTAGGACCAGAGGACACAGATAGAGTGGATATGGAGAGAATGTTTCCTGTAGTGGGGGAGTCTAGGACCAGAGGACACAGATAGAGTGGATGTGGAGAGAATGTTTCCTATAGTGGGGGAGTCTAGGACCAGAGGACACAGATAGAGTGGATGTGGAGAGGATGTTTCCTATAGTGGGGGAGCCTAGGACCAGAGGACACAGATAGAGTGGGTGTGGAGAGGATGTTTCCTATAGTGGGGGAGACTAGGACCAGAGGACACAGATAGAGTGGATGTGGAGAGGATGTTTCCTATAGTGGGGGAGTCTAGGACCAGAGGACACAGATAGAGTGGATATGGAGAGAATGTTTCCTGTAGTGGGGGAGTCTAGGACCAGAGGACACAGATAGAGTGGATATGGAGAGAATGTTTCCTGTAGTGGGGGAGTCTAGGACCAGAGGACACAGATAGAGTGGATGTGGAGAGAATGTTTCCTATAGTGGGGGAGTCTAGGACCAGAGGACACAGATAGAGTGGATGTGGAGAGGATGTTTCCTATAGTGGGGGAGTCTAGGACCAGAGGACACAGATAGAGTGGATGTGGAGAGGATGTTTCCTATAGTGGGGGAGTCTAGGACCAGAGGGCACAGATAGAGTGGGTGTGGAGAGGATGTTTCCTATAGTGGGGGAGTCTAGGACCAGAGGACACAGATAGAGTGGGTGTGGAGAGGATGTTTCCTATAGTGGGGGAGTCTAGGACCAGAGGACACAGATAGAGTGGATGTGGAGAGGATTTTTCCTATAGTGGGGGAGTCTAGGACCAGAGGACACAGATAGAGTGGATATGGAGAGAATGTTTCCTGTAGTGGGGGAGTCTAGGACCAGAGGACACAGATAGAGTGGATATGGAGAGAATGTTTCCTGTAGTGGGGGAGTCTAGGACCAGAGGACACAGATAGAGTGGATGTGGAGAGAATGTTTCCTATAGTGGGGGAGTCTAGGACCAGAGGACACAGATAGAGTGGATGTGGAGAGGATGTTTCCTATAGTGGGGGAGCCTAGGACCAGAGGACACAGATAGAGTGGGTGTGGAGAGGATGTTTCCTATAGTGGGGGAGTCTAGGACCAGAGGACACAGATAGAGTGGATGTGGAGAGGATGTTTCCTATAGTGGGGGAGTCTAGGACCAGAGGACACAGATAGAGTGGATATGGAGAGAATGTTTCCTGTAGTGGGGGAGTCTAGGACCAGAGGACACAGATAGAGTGGATATGGAGAGAATGTTTCCTGTAGTGGGGGAGTCTAGGACCAGAGGACACAGATAGAGTGGATGTGGAGAGAATGTTTCCTATAGTGGGGGAGTCTAGGACCAGAGGACACAGATAGAGTGGATGTGGAGAGGATGTTTCCTATAGTGGGGGAGCCTAGGACCAGAGGACACAGATAGAGTGGGTGTGGAGAGGATGTTTCCTATAGTGGGGGAGCCTAGGACCAGAGGACACAGATAGAGTGGGTGTGGAGAGGATGTTTCCTATAGTGGGGGAGTCTAGGACCAGAGGGCACAGATAGAGTAGATGTGGAGAGGATGTTTCCTATAGTGGGGGAGCCTAGGACCAGAAGACACAGATAGAGTGGGTGTGGAGAGGATGTTTCCTATAGTGGGGGAGTCTAGGACCAGAGGGCACAGATAGAGTAGATGTGGAGAGGATGTTTCCTATAGTGGAGGAGTCTAGGACCAGAGGGCACAGCATCAGAATAAGGAGTTCTCCATTTAGATTGGAGATGAGGAGAAATTTTGTGAGGTAGACAGTGGTGAACCTGCGGAATTTGTTACCATGGCAGCTGTGGAGGCAAAGTCATTGGGTATATTTAAGGCAAAGGTTGACAGATTCTTGACTGGCCAGCGTGAAGAGTTACCACGAGAAGGCAGGAGAATGGAGAGGGAAATGGATCAGCCCTGATGGAATGGCACAGCCGACACGATGGGCCGAATGGCCTCATTTTGCTCCTGTATCTAATGTCCAATAGTCCCAATACACTGCGTTCAGTCCCCCTCCCTCCAAGCCCTGACTTCAGTATCCCTAACCAACTGATTCTTAAATTATACCATTGGTCCTTGCTGAACCACTTCCTCTGTCAGAATCAGGGTTAATATCACCCGTGAAATTTGTTAACTTTGCAGAAGCAAAGTTTTTTCCTGTATAATTATAGGAGAAAAGCTGAATTACAGTAAGTATAAATGTATATTAAATAGTTAAAATAATTCATGCAAAATCAGAAGTAGTAAAAGTGAGGTAGTGTTCATGGGTTGAATGTCCATCCAGAAATCTGACGGCGGAGGGGAAGAAGCTGTTCCTGAATCGTTGAGTGTGTGTCTTCAGGCTCCTGTACCTCCTCCCTGATGGTAGCGATGAGAAGAGGGCACGTCCTGGGTGGCATTAGGAGCAGTGATATTTTGTTGTGATTACTGAGGGTCTTGGGACAAACACACGTTGAGAGCTGGCTGGGTTTTTCGCCTCATTTTGTGAGGAGGAATGTCTTGCCATCGAGGGGCCTTCAGCAGAGGAGCATCAGCCCGAATCTTGCGGTTCAGAACAGAGTCTGGGAGGGTGAGAGGGAAGCTTGCAGAAGCTTACAATTTTGTTTGAGTCCTCCATCCTGGGCGAGTGTGGTTCACAGAACTCTGTTCAGACAGTGAAGTGACGAACTGTGTTTTGCCTTATGAGTTGTCAGGACGCACTTCAGAAATGCAAACCTTTTACTTTTCTCTTCCCCTGCACTGGCCTGGATCCTGTTTTGCCTCTCCCACCCTGTGCGATTGCCTCCTTACTGAAGTCTGTGAGAAGCCCCCTTATTCTCCCAAACACCCCATGGACCACCGTGGTCTTCTGACACGAGATGAAAGTTCAAAGTAAACTTATTATCAAAGAACACATTTGTCATCATAACAATCCTGAGGTCCATTTTCTTGTGGGCATTCAGAGTAAATACATAAAACCAAATTAATGATAATAAATAAATATCGAGAAGATGAGAGAAAGAGTCTTTAAAAGTGAGTCCATTTTTTGTGGCACGCAAACACGAGGAAATCTGCAGATACTGGGAATTCAAGCAACACACACAAAATGCTGGTGGAACGCAGCAGGCCAGGCAGCATCTATAGGAAGAGGTACAGTCGACGTTTCGGGCTGAGACCCCTCGTCAGGACTAACTGAAAGAAGAGATAGTAAGAGATTTGAAAGTGGGAGGGGGAGGGGGAGATCCGAAATGATAGAAGACAGGAGGGGGAGGGTTGGAGCCAAGAGCTGGGAAGTTGATTGGCAAAAGGGGTACAAGGCTGGAAAGCGGGAGTATCATGGGATGGAAGGCCTTGGAAGAAAGAAAAGGGGGAAGGGAGCACCAGAGGAAGATGGAGAACAGGCAAGGAGTTATTGTGAGAGGGAAAGAGAGAGAATAAATAAATAAATAATAAATTAGGGATGGGGTAAGAAGGGGAGGAGGGGTGTTAACGGAAGTCAGAGAAATTCCCTCCTGTCTTCTCCTATCAATTCAGGTCTCCCCCTCCCCATCCCACTTTCAAATCTCTTACTATCTCTTTTTTCCGTTAGTCCTGACGAAGGGTCTTGACCCAAAACATCGACTGTACTTCTTCCTAGAGATGCTGCCTGGCCTGCTGCATTAACCAGCAACTTTGATGTGTGTTGCTTGAATGTCCAGCATCTGCAGATTTCCTCGTGTTTGCAAGAGAAGGCTGAGTTCACTCAACCTATTCTCATAAGGCATGCTCCCCGATCCAGGAAACAGCCTTGCAAGTTTCCTCTGCACCCTTTCTATGGCTTCCACATCCTTCCAGTAGTGAGGTGACCAGAACTGAGCACAGTACTCCAAGTGTGGTCTGACCAGGGTCCTATATAGCTGCAACATTACCTCTCGGCTTCTAAATTCAATGCTATGATTGATGAAGGCCAATGCACTGTATGCCTTCTTAACCACAGAGTCAACCTGCGCAGCTTGCTTTGAGTGTCCTATGGACTCGGACCCCAAGATCGCTCTGATCCTCCACACTGCCAAGAGTCTTACCATTAATACTATATTCTGCCATCATATTTGACCTCCAAAATGAACCACCTCACACTTATCTGGGTTGAACTCCATCTGCCACTTCTCAGCCCAGTTTTGCATCCTATCGATGTCCTGCTGTAACCTATGACAGCCCTCCAACACTATCCACAACACCCCCAACCTTTGTGTCATCAGCAAACTTACCAATCCATCCCTCCACTTCTTCATCCAGGTCATTTATAAAAATCACAAAGAGTAGAGGTCCCAGAACAGATCCCTGAGGCACTCCACTGGTCACCGACATCCATGCAGAATATGACCCGTCTACAACCACTCTTTGGCTTCTGTGGGCAAGCCAGTTCTGGATCCACAAAGCAATGTCCCCTTGGATCCCATGCCTCCTTACTTTCTCAATGAGCCTTGCAAGGGATACTTTATCAAATGCCTTGCTGAAATCCATATACACTACATCTAGAACCATAGAAACTACAGCACAGAAACAGGCCTTTTGGCCCTTCTTGGCTGTGCCAAACCATTTTCTGCCTAGTCCCACTGACCTGCACACGGACCATATCCCTCCATACACCTCCCATCCATGTATCTGTCCAATTTATTCTTAAATGTTAAAAAAGAACCCGCATTTACCACCTCGTCTGGCAGCTCATTCCACACTCCCACCACTCTCTGTGTGAAGAAGCCCCCCCAATGTTCCCTTTAAACTTTTCCCCCCTCACCCTTAACCCATGTCCTCTGGTTTTTTTCTCCCCTTGCCTCAGTGGAAAAAGCCTGCTTGCATTCACTCTATCTATACCCATCATAATTTTATATACCTCTATCAAATCTCCCCTCATTCTTCTACGCTCCAGGGAATAAAGTCCTAACCTATTCAACCTTTCTCTGTAACTGAGTTTCTCAAGTCCCGGCAACATCCTTGTAAACCTCTGCACTCTTTCAACCTTATTTATATCCTTCCTGTAATTTGGTGACCAAAACTGAACACAATACTCCAGATTCGGCCTCACCAATGCCTTATACAACCTCATCATAACATTCCAGCTCTTATACTCAATACTTTGATTAATAAAGGCCAATGTACCAAAAGCTCTCTTTACAACCCTATCTACCTGTGATGCCACTTTTAGGGAATTTTGTATCTGTATTCCCAGATCCCTCTGTTCCACTGCACTCCTCAGTGCCTTACCATTAACCCTGTATGTTCTACCTTGGTTTGTTCTTCCAACGTGCAATACCTCACACTTGTCTGTATTAAACTCCATCTGCCATTTTTCAGCCCATTTTTCCAGCTGGTCCAAGTCCCTCTGCAGGCTCTGAAAACCTTCCTCACTGTCTACTACACCTCCAGTCTTTGTATCATCAGCAAATTTGCTGATCCACTTTACCACATTATCATCCAGATCATTGATATAGATGACAAATAACAATGGATAAATAACAATCTACTGCTCTTCCTTCATCAATGTGTTTAGTCACATCCTCAAAAAATTCAATCAGGCTCGTAAGGCATGACCCGCCCTTGACAAAGCCATGCTGACTATTCCTAATCATATTATACCTCTCTGATTGTTTGTAAATCCTGCCTCTCAGGATCTTCTCCATCAGCTTACCAACCACTGAAGTAAGACTCACTGGTCTATCATTTCCTGGGCTATCTCTACTCCCTTTCTTGAATAAGGGAACAACATTTGCAACCTTCCAATCCTCTGGAACCTCTCCCGTCCCCATTGATAATGCAAAGATCATCGCCAGAGGCTCAGCAATTTCCTTCCTCGCCTCCCACAGTAGTCTGGGGTACATTTCATCTGGTCCTGGTGACTTATTCATCTTGATGCTTTCCAAAAGCTCTACCACATCCTCTTTCTTAATATCTGCATGCTCAAGCTTTTCAGTCCACTGCAAGTCACCACTACAATCGCCAAGATCCTTTTCCATAATGAATACTGAAGTAAAGTATTCATTAAGTACCCTTGCTATCTCCTCCAGTTCCATACACAGTTTCCCACTGTCACACTTGATAGGTCCTATTCTTTCACGTCTTATCCTCTTGCTCTTCATATACTTGTAGAATGCCTTGGGGTTTTCCTTAATCCTGCCCACCAAGGCCTTCTCATGGCCCCTTCTGGCTCTCCTAATTTCCTTCTTAAGCTCCTTCCTGTTAGCCTTATGATCTTCTAGATCGCTAACATTACCTAGCTCTCTGAACCTTTTGTAAGCTTTTCTTTTCTTCTTGACCTAATTTATTACAGGCTTTGTACACCACAGTTCCTGTACCCGACCATAACTTCCCTGCCTCATTGGAACGTACCTATGCAGAATTCCACACGAATATCCCCTGAACATTTGCTACATTTCTTCCGTACTTTTCCCTGAGAGCATCTGTTTCCAATTAAAGCTTCTAATTTCCTGCCTGATAGCCTCATAATTCCCCTTACTCCATTTAAACGCTTTTCTAACTTGTCTGGTCCTATCTCTCTCCAATGCTATTGTAAAGGAGATAGAATTGTGATCACTATCTCCAAAATGCTCTGCCACTGAGAGATCTGATATCTGACCAGGTTCATTTCCCAATACCAGCCTCTCCTCTTATAGGCTTATCTACATATTGTGTCAAGAAACCTTCCTGAACTACAGATCAGTATGAAGTTCCAAGTTCAAAGTACATTTTTTTTAATCAAGGTGCATGCAGTACTGTACAAAAGGCACATTTATATTGCTAGGGTGCCTGAGACTTTTGCAGAGTTCTGTATGTCAACTGTGATAGTCAGCTTCTTGCAGGCAGGCACAAAACAAAGAAACACGATAGAATTTGCAAAAAAGAACCCCACACACTAAAGGCCATCAAACACCCAATGTGTGAAAAAAGATTAACTTCAGCAGACAATAAAAAGGTAAACAACAAGCACAGAACATGATCTGCAGAGTCCTCGCAAGTGAAGTGAGTGTACAGTCACGGAGACCGTTCAGTGCTGAGGGGAGTGAAGTCTGTCCAGGGCCTGATACAGTCCACAGTCACAGAGACCGTTCAGTGCTGAGGGGAGTGAAGTCGGTCCAGGGCCTGATACAGGCCACAGTCACGGAGACAGTTCAGTGCTGAGGGGAGTGAAACCGGTCCAGGGCCTGATACAGTCCACAGTCACAGAGACCGTTCAGTGCTGAGGGGAGTGAAGCCGGTCCAGGGCCTGACACAGTCCACAGTCACAGAGACAGTTCAGTGCTGAGGGGAGTGAAGCCGGTCCAGGGCCTGACACAGTCCACAGTCACAGAGACAGTTCAGTGCTGAGGGGAGTGAAACCGGTCCAGGGCCTGATACAGTCCACAGTCACAGAGACAGTTCAGTGCTGAGGGGAGTGAAACCGGTCCAGGGCCTGACACAGTCCAGTCACAGAGACAGTTCAGTGCTGAGGGGAGTGAAGCTGGTCCAGGGCCTGACACAGGCCACAGTCACGGAGACCGTTCAGTGCTGAGGGGAGTGAAACCGGTCCAGGGCCTGACACAGGCCACAGTCACGGAGACAGTTCAGTGCTGAGGGGAGTGAAGCCGGTCCAGGGCCTGACACAGGCCACAGTCACGGAGACCGTTCAGTGCTGAGGGGAGTGAAACCGGTCCAGGGCCTGACACAGGCCACAGTCACAGAGACAGTTCAGTGCTGAGGAGAGTGAAACCATCAGAGAGGAGGTACAGGAGCTTGAAGACCCACACTCAACATTTCAAACAGTGACGCAGCCTCCACGGTACTGGAAACTGCTCACTCCCTCCACTTCTGATCCCTCTGTGAGGATTGGTGCATCTTCCCGATGTACTGCCTTCCTGATGGAGCAGCAAGAGGAGAGTATGTCCTGGGCGGGGGGAGGGGGGATGCGGGACCGGAAGGGTGGATGCTGTTTCAGGGTTCTATGTAGATGTACACAAAGGTGGGAGAGGCATTTCCTGTCCGGGACTATTTCCAGATAGGTCCACATCCAACAAGTGGGATTTCTTCAGCAGTAGAATCCACAGCCAAAGTAGACCCTTCAGAGGAACAATGTGAACCCATCAGGGGGCAATGTGACACCATCAGGCAACAATGTGGTACCATTAGGGGGCAATGTGACATCATCAGGGGGCAATGTGACACCATCAGGGTAATAATGTGATTCCATCAGGGAAACAATGTGATCCCATCAGAGGGACAATGTGATCCCATCAGGGAAACAATGTGATCCCATCAGGGGAAGAATGTGGTCCCATCAGGGAAACAATATGATTCCATCACGGGACAATGTGATTCCATCAGAGGGACAATGTGATCCCATCAGGGAAACACTGTGATCCCATCAGGGAAACAATGTGATCTCATCAGGGGACAATGTGATTCCATCAGGGGACAATGTGATTCCATCGGGGAAGCAATGTGATCCCATCAGAGGGACAATGTGATCCCATCAGGGAAACAATGTGATCCCATCAGGGGCAAAGGTGAGGACGTCAAGTGCCAGGAACCCTGGCTGTCGAGTGATATCAAGGACTAGATAACTAAAGAAAAAGGAAGCAATTATTTAACAGAGAACTGAAAATGGGAAGTTGTCCTGGAGGAGGGGTTCTTCAAAAATGAACTAGGAAGGCATGAAATGTTCGAGATTGGCAGAATTAGGGAAAATCCCAAACTCTTGCAATGATATTAATGGAGACATCATGACCCAGAGAGGGCTGGCCCATTGAGAAACAATTGGAATTTCTCCACACAGCTGTGGGCATGGAAGAGATTGGAGGGGAAACTCATCAAGGTGACGGAGATGGTATACAGAGCCTTTACACAGAGCTGTGTTTGTCAACGTGGAGCAGAGAGCGAGGTCATTTGGATTGAAACAATTGGTTTACTGATCATTACAGAGTCATAGAAAAGTATTCCACAGAAACCACCGTTCAGTCCCTTCCCGAACCCTTTAAACGGCCTACTCCTAACGAACTGCACCTGGGCCACCATCCTCCACACTCTCCCACCGACATACTGATCCAAACCTCTCTCACATGTTGAAATTGAACCTGCGTCCAACACTTGTGCTGGCAGCTCACCACCCTCCGAGTGAGGAAGTTACCCCTCATGCTCCCCTTAAACATTTCACCTTTCACCCTTAACCCATGACCTCTAGTTGCAGTCTCACCCAACCTCAGTGGAAAAAGCCTGCTTGCATTTTCCCTATCTATACCCTCAGAATTCTACATACCTCTATCAAATCTCCTCTCAGTCTTGTATGTTCCAAGGAATAAATTCCAAACCTATTCAATCTCTCCTTATAACTCAGGTCCTAGAGATCCAGCAACATCTTTGTAAATTTTCTCTTCACCCTTTCAACCTCTTTTACATCTTTCCTGTAGGTAGGTGACCAAAATTGTACACAATACTCCAAATTAGGCCTCACCGATGTGTAATACAACTTCACATAACATCCCATTTCCTGTACTCAGTTCTTTGACTTAAGAAAGGCCAATGTGCCAAAAGCTTTCAAACTTTGATTGTCTCTCTGGTGCTTCCCGCTCCCTCCCCTCTTCCTTCCCCTTTTCGCAACCATAATTCCCCTCTCCCTGCCCCCTTCCCACTCTCAGTCCACAATAGAGACCCAGATAAGAATCAGGTTTATCATCACTCATGTTTGTCATGAAATTTGTTTTGTTTTTCCTTCTGTGTCCTAGACTCCCCCACTACAGGAAACATCCTCTCCACATCCACTCTATCTGTGTCCTCTGGTCCTAGACTCCCCCACTATAGGAAACATTCTCTCCACATCCACTCTATCTGTGTCCTCTGGTCCTAGACTCCCCCACTATAGGAAACATTCTCTCCACATCCACTCTATCTGTGTCCTCTGGTCCTAGACTCCCCCACTATAGGAAACATCCTCTCCCCATCCACTCTATCTGTGTCCTCTGGTCCTAGACTCCCCCACTATAGGAAATATCCTCTCCACATCCACTCTATCTATGTCCTCTGGTCCTAGACTCCCCCACTATAGGAAACATCCTCTCCACATCCACTCTATCTGTGTCCTCTGGTCCTAGACTCCCCCACTACAGGGAACATCCTCTCCACATCCACTCTATCTGTGTCCTCTGGTCCTAGACTCCGCCACTACAGGAAACATCCTCTCCGCATCCACTCTATCTGTGTCCTCTGGTCCTAGACTCCCCCACTACAGGAAACATCCTCTCCATGTCCACTCTATCGAGGCCTTTCAACATTCAATAGGTTTCAAAGAGTTCTCTTTTGATTCTTCTAAGCTTCAGTGAGTACAGACCCAGAGCCATCAATCACACCTTATATATTAACCATTTCATTCCTGTGATTATTCTGGTGAACCTCCTCTGAACCCTCGCCAAATCCAATATATCTTTTCTTAGACAAGGGGCCGAAATCTGCTCCCAGTGGTGCCCATCGAATGCCTTGTGATGCCTCAGCTTTCCACTTCCATAACACATACAAAATGCTGAAAGAACTCAACAGGTCAGGCAGCATCTGTGGAAATGAACAGACAGTCGATGTTTGACCCTTCTTCAGGACAGAAAAGAAGGAGGAAGATGCCAGAATAAAGAGGTGGAGGGAAGGGAAGGGGGATAGGTGAAAGGTGATGGAAGGAGAAATCAAGGTCCATGCCATCAGGTTGGAGGCTGCCCAGACAGAATATGAGGTGTTGCTCCTCCACCCTGAGGGTAGCCTCATCGTGGCACAACAGGAGGCCACGGACCAACATGTCAGAACGGGAATGGAAATGGGAATGAAAAAGCTGGGTCCACCGGGAAGTTCCGTTTAGGTGGATGAAGCGGAGGTGCTCGACGAAATGGTTCCTCAGTTTGCGACAGGTCCCACCGATGTAGACGAGGCAGCATTGGGAGCACCAGACACAATAGACAACCCCAGAAGATCGGCAGGTGAGGTGTTGCCTCACCTGGAAGGGCTGCCCTGGAAAGAGGTGAGGGAGGTGTTCTGTGGCTCCCCCTAGGCAGAGGTCTGTATGACTAGAAGGTTCAGCTTTAAGGTTAAAAATCTAAACCCCCCCCCAACTCCGACTCAGTCCCTCAAGCCCTTGTAAGACTGGAATTTTAGAGATCTGGAGGAAGAGGCCCAGTGACTGGGGCTGAGTCTGCAAATCTCTACCGGGGAGGCTGAAGCCTGTTGTCTGCAGGCCCGAGTCCAAGCCTGCTGGAGGCTGGCGGCCTGTACCGGGGTGTGTGTGGGAGGGTGGGACGGAGGAAAGGGGGCAGTTGCCGCTTTGTTGCCTGTTGCGTTCGGTGTCGTTCCGCTGATCCTGGTGGGCCCGCTCTGTTGGCGCCAGAATGTGTGGCAACATTCGCGGGCCGACCCCGACTTGTGCTGGTCGTGAACGCCAACGCCACATCTCACTGAGTGCTGTCTGTTTACACAAAGCGTGATAAACTTTATGTCTGTCAGGGCTGGTGAAGAGAACAGCAAGGCCCTGGGGACTATCACCTCGGAGTACAACTCTGAAAGGAGGAGGACAGGCTGGTGAAGGAGATCTTTGGCACACTGGCCTCCATGAGGCCAATACTCACTGAGACTGAGTATCGGACAATCTGCTCTTTGGCACACTGGCCTCCATGAGGCCAATACTCACTGAGACTGAGTATAGGACAATCTGCTCTTTGGCACACTGGCCTCCATGAGGCCAATACTCACTGAGACTGAGTATAGGACAATCTGCTCTTTGGCACACTGGCCTCCATGAGGCCGATACTCACTGAGACTGAGTATAGGACAATCTGCAGATGCACAACTACTGCACAGAGTCTTGTCATCTTCAGAAGTTTTCTGATGACTCTGCCATAGTTGGATGCATCAGCAGGGAGATGAGGCTGAGTACAGGGCTACGGTAGGAAACTTTGTCACATGGTGTGAGCAGAATTATCAGCAGCTTAATGTGAAAAAGACTGAGGAGCTGGTGATAGACCTGAGGAGAGCTAGGGTACCGGTGACCCCTGTTTCCATCCAGGGGGTCAGTGTGGACATGGTGGAGGATTACAAATACCTGGGGATAGGAATTGACAATAAACTGGACTGGTCAAAGAACACTGAGGCTGTCTACAAGAAGGGTCAGAGCCGTCTCTATTTCCTGAGGAGACTGAGGTCCTTTAACATCTGTCGGACGATGCTGAGGATGTTCTACGAGTCTGTGGTGGCCAGTGCTATCATGTTTGCTGTTGTGTGCTGGGGCAGCAGGCTGAGGGTAGCAGACAGAATCAACAAACTCATTCGTAAGGCCAGTGATGTTGTGGGAATGGAATTGGACTCTCTCACGGTGGTGTCTGAAAAAAGGATGCTGTCCAAGTTGCATGCCATCTTGGTCAATGTCTCCCATCCACTACATAATGTACTGGGTGGGCACAGGAGTACATTCAGCCAGAGACTCATTCCACCGAGATGCAACACAGAGCGTCATAGGAAGTCATTCCTGCCTGTGGCCATCAAACTTTACAACTCCTCCCTTGGAGGGTCTGACACCCTGAGCCAATAGGCTCATTCTGGACTTATTTCCTGGCATAATTTACATATTACTATTTAACTATTTATGGTTTTATTACTATTTATTATTTATGGTGCAACTGTAACGAAAACCAGTTTCTCCCGGGATCAATAAAGTATGACTATGACTATGCTGGAAATCCACAGCAACACACACAAAATGCTGGAGGAGCTCAGCAGGTTGGGCAGCGTCCGTGGAAAAGAGTAAACTGTCACCGTTTCAGGCCGAGACCCTTCATCAGGACTTCAGTAGGAGCCGGGATGTTACGTTGCAGTTGTACAAGACATTGGTGAGACTGCATCTGGGGTATTGTGCTCAGTTTTTGTCACTCAACTGTGGGGAAGATGTGCAGAGAAGATTTATTAATTTTTATTCAGAGATACAGCATGGAACAGGCCTTCTGGCCCAGCGAACCACCGATTTAACCCTAACCTAATCACAGGGCAATTTACAGTGAGCAATGACCAATGTGAGTGCTACTGGACGACAGAGCTCACCCTGCTCTTCTCGAGCTCTGGTAGAGTTGTTGCCCTTTTGCAGCAGCTGGGGACAACTGACTGTTGCGAGGAGAGGTCGCACAACAAAGGACGTCTCTCACCCTTTGTGAAAGGAAGGAAAGTTATGTCGCATCTGGAGTTTCTCCGGTTAGCGGACGATTTCCCTCCACGCCTCTCTGACGTAGTGGAGAACCGCGTACGAGGCAAGTTATGGCAGTGGTTTGCCATTGCCTTCTGCCGGGTGAGTTTCCAAAGAGATCACCAGCTCGTAACCCAGCACGTGCAGGGGAGCCGGCTGGATTCGAACTCGGGACCTTTCGTCCCGAAGTCCGACGCTGATGCCACTACACCACCAGCCGGGTCGCCCTTTGTGAACTTTCTCTAATTGCACCTGCACAACAACAAAGTCCATGTGCGTGAGAGGAGTTCAGCCACTGCACAGTTACACGCTCATGCAGACTAGCGGGAACAGTGATTGCCGCTCATGCTCCGGTGAGTTCCTTACTAGTTCGTACAACTATAGGGTTACAAACAATTATGATCTACACTTATTTAGCGCCTTTAACTAAACAAGTTGTCCCAAGGAATTTTCACAGGAGACTGGGCAAGTAAATTTATTTTATTTTGAGATACAGCACAGATCCTGTCCAGCAACCCTTAATTAATCGCAAGACAATTTACAATGACTGATACATCTTTGGACTGTGGGAGGAAACCAGGTCACTCAGGGAAAGCCCACGCATTCCTTGGGGAGATCGTACAGGCTGCCTATGGAGGACGGTGGAGCTGAACTCTGAAACCCCGAGCTTATGCTACCATGGTGTAAGTTTAAGAAACGTGATCTAACTGACTTTGACTGTGGAATGAACGTTGGTGCCAGACCGGGTGGTTTGAGTATCTCAGAAACTGCTGATCTCCTGGGATTTTCACGCACAACAGTCTCTGGAGTTTACAGAGAATGGTGCAGAAAACAAAAAAAAAACATACAGAGAGCAGCTGTTCTGAGGGAGAAAACGTCTCGTTGATGAGAGAGGTCAGAGGAGAATGGCCAGACTGGATCAAGCTGACAGTAACTCAAATAACCACATGTTACAACAGTGGTTCCTTAAAGCTGTCGTGGTTGGGTGGCAGGGTTGATAATAGGGACGAGCTCTCGCTACTTATTAAAAGCTCCCAGTGGTGTGCACCTCAAACAGCCTCTGGCAACCAAGTCCAACTCCTGGCCTTCACGTGTGGCTTAGCCGCAAAGCCCAGTGGAACTGTTTCTACTGACAGGAGAAGGGGTAACGGTGGGTTAAAACCAGGTGCTTCAGGCAAACTGAAGCCGTGGTTGGCAGCTCATCCAGGGGAAGAAAAACTCTGAGTGAAAACCTCAAGGTTCAAAGTTCAAGGGTCAAGGTTCATTTTATTCTCAAAGTATGCATGCACAATACAACTCTGAAATTCATCTTCTCCGGATAGCCACACGGAAAGAAAAAGAAACAAAACTGGCAGACCCCAGAATACCCCATCCCCTCCCCACAGGAAATAACAGCAACAATAATAAACTCCAAACCCCTCCCCACAGAAAACAACAGCAACAATACAATCCCGGACCCTTCCCCCACAGAGAAATAAAACAGCAACAATAACGATTCCCGACTCCCTCCCCACAGACCGGAAGTGGAAAACTCTGATCTCAAACCTCCGCAGCTACACCCACTCATGGGGAAGGCTTCGGGAGTAAACCCCGAGGGAAAATCCAGGGCTGGAGTCCCTAAGGCAGTCCTGTGTTGAGTTCAACACTGCCGGGCAACTCCTGTGACGCCGCCGGTGCCGGACTGTATCGGCCTCCGGCGTTCCTTTGGGTTCATCCACTGCAGGGAGAGGGGGAACCGGCTACATAGGCAACAGCCTGCTCTCCATATGGACGGACAAATGGGCCGCAATATCCACCATCGACCGCAGCCAGCCGAGGGCCTCCGCCTGCAACGGAAGAACACGCAACACGTTGAACCTTGAGGTGAATGGGCTACTAGACCAGTGATTCTCAACCGTCTTTTGGCCACAGCCCCCTTAGGAGCTCCTCTCGGGTTCCAGGGGCCCCCTTTCAAACAGGGATACAACACGAACAGAGAGACAGAAAAATCATTTATTGTATTATTGAACACTTGAACATTCCGACATACTGAACAAAACTTTAAAAAAAGACTGTATGAAATTAAACATCTATCAGGCCTAATACAATCCCTGAGCTTGGTGCTTTTCTGCAAGTTTCATGATACTGTATCGGGCTCCAAATTAGACAATGACAGTCGGAGGTCACCCCTTGTTGCGGTATCAATTCCGTTCTTGGATTTTGTCCAGGAAACTACCTTGCAGAATCCGCTCTCAACCAAATGTGTTGAGGGAAAGACAATAAAAAATCTTCGGGCTTTTTCCCACAGTGTTGTAAATTTATTGGGCAGATCAATCTTGACCCGGAGCAGTCTGACTCTGAAGTGAGGCTGTGTGTGGGGGGAGCGCTTCAGCAATGAATTTACCAGGTGCGCAGTGTCTTGGAAAGATATTATAAGTAGGAGGGAAACTACTGACTCCAATGAAGATTGCTGCTTGGCTATTTATTTCATTGGTTCAGTTACCAGGGTCCCCATAAACACGGGGCTCCCCTTCTCACAGTTTCAGTCGGTGGCCCCCTTCAAATGTGCCAGGGCCCCCGTTGGGAATGGCTGTACTAGACCACAGCGGGTTCCCCTCCCGAACCTAAAGTGGCCGATCAGCAGGTATTCGTGGTTCCCACCCTGAAGTGAACATCAGGTGCACGTCTGCACTCGGCCAGGCGGATTGCCTCCCAGCCAGGCAAGGATGGGGTTAAACTGAAGGTATACTGTGTTGCAACATGTGCAAAAGGCGTTCGATTTCATGAAGTGCGAGTTTACAGGAATTTGTGGTGTGCCTTCCCGAAGAAGTTTCCCAATGTGAAAGTGTTTCTGTCTGATCACTTTCCCTTTCGCTAAGGGTTTCGGCCGAGAGTCTCGGCAACGCAGCCTGGCAGATAAGGTTCTTTTTCATTTTCTGCACTGTCTTGTCTGGGCTAGCCGGCGTGAAGGTTTGCCAGAGGTGGTGTGTCAGAACCGCATGGAAACTCCTACCTCGGCAGCTCGGGAAAAGACGCGCCTCATGCAACCAGAGATCGGCCTTCCACAGTGACCGTACCCTGCCGCCGTTCTGTGAAAGCACACAAAGCTGTTATCAAGAAAGTGTTGAGACCATGGCCGGCAGAGTAGAGAGGAGGTTTAAGATTCAAGAATCAATTTTATTTGTCACACATTTACCTGCTGTGCAAAAGTCTTAGGCACATATATACAGTTAGGGTGCTGACACTTTCACACAGAACTGTATTTGTCAACGTGTAGCGGAGAGCGAGTTTGTAAATCTGGCAGGAGCAAAGGATGTTGGGAATGGTGAGGGTGGGGCACCGTGGGAGGGGTGTGGGACAGGTGACAGAGAAGGAGTGTCAGGGGTGGGTACAGACACACCCAGCCCTGAGACACCAGGCAAGGTCATTTGATTCCAAACAATTGGTTTATTGATCATTACAGAATGTCTCTCTGGTGCTTCCCGCTCCCTCCCCCTCCCTTCCCCTTTTCCCAACCATGATTCCCCTCTCCCTGCCCCCTTCCCACTCTCAGTCCACAATAGAGACCCATCTCAGAATCAGGTTTATCATCACTCACACACGTAATGAAATGTGTTTTTTTGTGTGACAGCAGAACAGTGGAATACATCAAATTACTACAGTACTGTGCAGAAGTCTCAGGCACCCTAGCGATATAGAATGTGGTGAAGACCTTTGCAGAGTGCGGGTTCCCACAATAACTTCAAGTGCTGTAATTAGCTTCTTTATCAGTCAGCATTTCTGCCAACACTTGCTGCAGCCAGCCCCCCCCCACCCCAGACACTCTCTTTCCCCCCTCCCTTCGGGCAGAAGATACCAAAGCCCGCGAGTACATCCCATCAGGCTCAAGGACAGCGTCTACAATGTTGAACAGTTTCCTGGAATAACGAAAAGTGTTCTTGACCTCACAATCTGCCTCGTTATGATCTTGTAGCTTCTTGTCTGCCTGCACTGCACTCTCTCTGTGACTGTGACACTTTATCTGCATTCTGTTACTGTTTTCCCTTGTCCCACTCAACACACTGTGTAATGATCTGATCAGTGTGCAAGACCAGCTTCTCTCTGTATCTCTCTACATCTGACAATAATTTCTACAAGTTTCTAAAGATGTACCGTGGGGAGCATTCTGACTGGCTGTATCACCGCCTGGTATTGGGGGGCGGGGGGGGCACGACACAGGATCGAAATAAGCTGCAGAGAGTTGTAAACTCAGTCAGATCCATCATGGGCACCGGCCCCCCAGCATCCAGGACATCTTCAAGGAGCGATGCCTCAAAAAGTCAGCATCCATCATTAAGGACCCCCATCACCCAGGACAGGCCCTCTTCTCATTGCTACCATCAGGGAGGAGGCACAGGAGCCTGAAGACACACACTCAACGATTCAGGAACAGCTTCTTCCCCTCTGCCATCAGATTTCTGAATGGACATTGAACCCATGAACACTAACTCACTCATTTTTTGTTTCTATTTTTGCTCTACTTGTTCAACTATTTGAGATATATATATATATTTTTACAGTAATTAATGTCATTTTTTGCCATTGAGTATTGCATTGTACAGTTAACAAATTTCACGACGTATGCCGATGATATTAAACCTGATTCCTTCTGGTTTTGTTATCTCCTTCAATTAATAAATAAAATGAAAAGTATGTGATTTTTCAATTTTCATTCACAGTATGCGCATCACAAAAGAAAAGCATTTAAAGAGCTGTGCAGTTTTCAGGCCTTGTGAAAATTTCCTGCTCAGAGCAGTGGTCGGTCCGCACAGCTGACAAACCATGTGAGAGAAAGTTGGCAGAAAGAGTCATTGAAATCATGAGGGAGTTCTGAGAATTGCACCCATTACTGCTTACAGTTTCACAAGACTCACAAGTTTGATAAAATCTTACTCCAAGGAAACTGGATGATGAACTTTTGAGCTGGTCCCTCTGAAGTTCAGATATCAAAAGGCATTTTGTGCAAATGATGCCACGCAGGGCCCTACTGCACAAAACCAGGAGCTATTAAACACAAGACTTTCAGCAGATGCTAGAAGTCCTGAGCATTGATGTAGGGGAATAAGCAGTCGCTATATCAGGCTGAGACCCTTCGTTGGGACTTAGGAAACCAGAATAAGAAGTTGGGGTGGTGGAGGAGTACAGGCTGGTAGGTGATAGGTGAGACCAGGTGAGGGACTAGGTGGGTGGGGAAGTGAGAAGGTAAAGGCCTCGAAGCAAGAATTGGATAGGAGTGGACCATGGGAGAAAGGGAAGGTGGAGGGGCACCAGGGGGAGGTGATAGGCAGATGAGGAGAAGAAAAGAGGGCTTGTCCTCCTTCCCCTCACCCAACTTTCTCATTCTGGCCTCTTCCCCCTTCCTTTCCAGTCCCGATGAAGGGTCTCGGCCTGAAAAGTCGACTGTTTATTCCCCTCCCCGGGTGCTGCCTGACCAGCTGAGATCCCCCCGGTGTTTTGTGTGTGTTTCAATAACTTGGTCTAATCTGGCCCACCTCACCTGCGATGCCGTCCTAAGCCAGCCCTGTCGGCCCACGCTTGGCCCGTATCCCCCTAGAGCTGGGGTTCCCACCCCGGGGTCCGCCCGCCACTCGGATTTCAGAAGTTGGGAACCCCGGCTCTAAATCTTTCCCATCCAAGTACCTTTTCGATGTTATTCACGTGCCTCTGGTAGCTCATTAGCTCATTCTGGGTGAAAAGGTTTGCAACACCCCCCCCCTACTAAATCTTTCCCCTTTCACCTCTAGTTCCTGATGCCCCAGCCCTGGGAAAACAAGCCCAGTGAGCCTGTACCTCCCAATTACGCCCACATGACCGTTTAACCTGCTGACCCGTAGGTCTTTGGACTGTGGGGCGAGACCAGAGCACCCGGGGAAACGCATGCAGTCACGTACGGACTCCTTACGGAGAGCGGCGGGAATTTGAACCCGGGTCGCTACTCCTCAGCAGCGGAACCCCATCTACGCCCATCTGTTCACTTCTGCAGTCTGCTGCGTCCCAGAGGATAAAGTCCTCGCCTGTGATACGTCTTTCCCTGTCCCTCAGTCCCTCCACCCTGCAGCACCCGGTTAGCGCGACACTACTGCAGTGGGAGTTGGGAGTTTGGTCCCAGACCAGCCTGTGAGGAGTTCTATTTTCTCCCCGTGACCACGAGGTTTCCTCCCACGGACCAAAGACATACCGGTTACTAGGTTAATTGGTCATTGTAAATCGCCCTGTGATCCAGGACATCTTCAAGGAGCGATGCCTCAAAAAGGCGGCTTCCATCATTAAGGACGCCCGTCAGCCAGGACATGCCCTCTTCTCATTGTTACCATCAGGGAGGAGGTACGGGAGCCTGAAGGCACACACTCAACGATTCAGGAACAGCTTCTTCCCCTCTGACATCAGGGAGGAGGTACGGGAGCCTGAAGACACACACTCAATGATTCAGGAACAGCTTCTTCCCCTCTGCCGTCAGATTTCTGTATGGACATTGACCCCATGAACACTACCTCACTGCTTTTTTATTTCTGTTTTTGCTCTACTTCCTTTAACTTAACTATTTACAGACGATGGGGGTATAAATACCACCGGACTAGACATGGCCAGGCATCATCCCTGATTGGATGAGGACTGACCAATCAGGAGAGATGGACGGTGGGGGTGTAAATACCACCGGACTAGACATGGCCAGACATCATCCCTGATTGGATGAGGACTGACCAATCAGGAGGGATGGACGATGGGGGTATAAATACCACTGGACTTGACATGGCCAGGCATGATCCCTGACTGGATGAGGACTGACCAATCAGGAGGGATGGACGACGGGGGTATAAATACCACCGGACTAGACATGGCCAGACATCATCCCTGAAGAGGATGGCAGAGTTTGTCATTGAAACGTCAAATATTATCTATACCTGTACTCAGCTGGAAGCCCGAGAAGAATTTATTCATCAAAGACGCTGGGAAAGCACTAGGTCCTTTTTCAATACTGAGAACATGAGTTATAGAGTCCATGAAAGTGAGGTTGTGGAATCTGTTCAGAGTTGAGGGGAGTGAAGTTATCCATTCTAGTTCAGGAACCTGATGGTTGTAGGTTAATAGCTCTTCCTGACCCTGGTGGTGTGAGACCCAAGGCTCCTGTACCTCTTACCAGTCTTGGATCGATAGACATACGCCACATGTACCACTTTAAGAAAAGCATATCCTTGGCCGTAATGACCTTAAAATGCATCATTTAGAAGATAACTGTAAAGATGTGGAAGAGACTTTGAGAAACATCTATAGGTGTGTAGTGGAGAGTATATTAACTGGCTGCATCACGGCCTGGCATGGAAACACCAATGTCCTTGAGTGGAAAATCCTACAAAAAGTAGTGGATTCAGACTCGTCCATCATGGGAAAAGCCCTCCCCACTGAGCACATCTACATGGAGCGTTGTTACAGGAAAGCAGCATCCAACATCAGGGACCTGCACCACCCAGGACATGCTCTTTTCTCTCTGCTGCCATCAGGAGGAAGTTACGGGAGCCTCAGGACTCACACCACCAGGTTTAGGAGCAGTTATTACCCCTCAACCATCAGGCTCCTGAACCAATGTGGACAACTTCACTCAACTTCACTTGCCCCATCACTGACATGTTCCTACACCTATGGACTCACTTTAAAAGACATCTTATGTTCTTGATATTTATTGCTTAGTTATTTATTATTATATTTATTTATTTTTGTAATTGCACAGTTTGTAGGCTTCTTCACGGTAATTGGACACAAAGTTGGTGGGATCTTTCATTAATTCTATTATGGTTATTTTTCTATTCTGGATTTATTGAGTATGCCCGCAAGAAAATGAATCTCCGGGTTGTAGATGGTGACATATATGTAGTTTGAAAATAAACTTACTCTGAACTTTTGAACTTTGAGTAAACAGACAACGTTTTGGACTGAGACCCTTCCCCAGGATGGCAGTGCGTTTTGTACATGGTCCTCATGGTACACCAGTGATTTAGCCAGAGTTTGGTTCACCAGTCCAGAGAGGTGCTTTGTCGTGGATGCTATAGGATTTCTTGTGGCATCACAGCCTTAACTGGGCCTTCTAGGTGGAGCATTTTGGGTCAGACACAAAGGGAGCAACGGGCCATTGTGAATAGTGTGTACTCTCCTATACTTCATATCACCACTCCGGAATGAAGGAGCAAATGTCACGCTGTTCAAGATTCAAGATGGTTCCATTTTATTTCCAGTACTGAACAAAATCATTATTACTCTGGATCCAATGCAGCACAGCATAAATGCAACAAGATTTTTCATTCGTCATGTTCCCTGTCATATGACATGGGCGATCACGGTTGTTGCTAGTAGGCATATTGGAGCAGTTCAGAGCAAATTTTATTATTAAAGTACATATATGTCAGTACATACAACCCTCAGATTCATTTTTCTGTGGTCGTGATAGAGTAGTAACGATAACAGGATCAATGAAAGATCAACCAGAGTGCAGGAAACAACAAACTATGTAAATACAAATACAAATAAATAGCAATACATATCGAAAATATGAGATGAAGAGTCATTGAAAGCGAGTCTATTGGTTGTGGGAACATTTCAGTGATGGGGCAAGTGAAGTTGAGTGAGGTTATCCTCACTGGTTCAGGAGCCTGATGGTTGAGGGGTAATAACTGTTCCTGAACCTGGTGGTGTGGGTCCTGAGGCTCCTGTACCTCCTTCCCGATGGAATCAGTTCAGAGTTGAGGTTATCCTCACTGGTTCAGGAGCCTGATGGTTGAGGGGTAATAACTGTTCCTGAACCTGGTGGTGTGGGACCTGAGGCTCCTGTACCTCCTTCCCGATGGAATCAATTCAGAGTTGAGGTTATCCTCACTGGTTCAGGAGCCTGATGGTTGAGGGGTAATAACTGTTCCTGAACCTGGTGGTGTGGGACCTGAGGCTCCTGTACCTCCTTCCCGATGGAATCAGTTCAGAGTTGAGGTTATCCTCACTGGTTCAGGAGCCTGATGGTTGGGGGTAATAATTGTTCCTGAACCTGGTGGTGTGGGACCTGAGGTTCCTGTACCTCCTTCCTGACGGCAGCAGTGAGAAGAGAGCATGTCCTGGGTCTCTGATAATGGACACTGTTTTCTTGCGACAGCGTTTCGTGTAGATGTGCTGAATGTTGGGGAGGGCTTTACCTGTTTTGGACTGGGCCGTATCAACGACATTTTGAGGGATTTTCCATCGAAGTAACTTTACAAAAACAAGAAAACAGGTTTCATTCATAACTGAGAAGCAAAATAAAAACAAACAAGTTGCTCGCTACCTGAAGTGGAAAATGCTGGCAAAATACTCGGCAGCTTCCGAGGAGAACTCAGCAAACTGTGATATCGTTTGTCTTCCCACAGATGCTGCCTGACCCCCTGGGTATTTCCAGAGGTCGCTCTTTCTGTTACATATTTTGAAGGGTTTGCGGAGGTGATTTTTTGTTTTTAAATTGAAATGGCGTGGGAGAGCAAACAGAGAAGTGTGGGTGGGAGTATTTACATATCCCAGTGGCAAATCTCTTGTTTTGGAGCTTTGCGAATTCTGCCAAGTGAGCTAAACCAAGTATTGTGGAGAGGGAGAGGAGAGGAAGAGTGTGTGTGAGAGAGAGAGGGAAAGGCACAGTGAGAGAGTGTGCGTGCGTGCATGAGAGAGAGAGAGTGTGTGAGAGAGAGGAGAAAGCGGGAGAGAGAGGTAGTGAGAGAGGGGAGGAGAGAGATACTGTGCGAGAGATTGAAAGAGAGTGTGTGTGCATGTGAGAGAGAGGGTGGGTAGAGAGATAGAGTGAGAGAGAGATTGAGAGAGGGTGTGTGTACGTGCGAGGAAGTGAGTGTGTGAGAGAGAGGGCGGAGAGATATAGAGTGAGAGTGTGTGTGAGAGAGAGAGCAGTGAAATAGGGACAAGTGTACAGTTGAGTAGCTCTCTGTTTCGATTGCATTACCCGTGGAATGCAACACAGACACAGAGTTATACAACACTGAAAACCGTTCAGCCCAACTCAACTATACCAGCCAAGGTACCTGAGCTGTCTCATTTGCCTGCATTTTGCCCATATCCCTTTTCCTTTCCTATCCATGTACTCACCTAAATATCTCTTAACCATTGTAATTATACCCATCTCTGCCATACATTTCCATATAACCCCCTCACCCCGCCCTGAAAAACTTCCCCTGTGGTTCTCTTTAGATCCTCCCCCTCTCACCTCAGCGAAGGACCACAGCCCAAACCTTTGACTCTTTACTCACTTGCACAGATGCTGCTCGGCCTGCCGAGTTCCTCCAGCATCTGCAGAATCTCTTGTGCTGTGCCCCCTAGTTTTAAACTCGCCTACCATCTGTGCAGTGCCGTTCATGATGTTATTCACCCCGCAGCCTGCTTCGCTCCAGGGATATGGAGCCAGCCTGCCCAGCCTCTCCTGGGAACTCAAGCACCCCCCCACCCCCGGTCCCAACAACATTCTCATAACTTTTCTGCGCCCCCACCGGTTTAATGCCACCCTTCCGGAGCAGGACATCCCAAACTGAACTCTAATGTGGACTGTCACCTAAATTGGACATTTGTGGAGAAAGATCAGAGATTGGACATTCGGACCATTGTGTTTGTACTAGCATTTAGTTTCTGGACATGAACCCACTTGCCTTGTAGACATGTGTCCCCGTTAACGGGAGTTCATGAACCTATTTTCACTGACTGTTCAGATATTGCCTTCCAGATTCTGCTCGTGTTTACCCAATGATCTTGACCAATCTCCCTCTGCAACTGAACCCTCGACTTCCTCATCAGGAAACCACGGCCTGGTGGATCGGAAATATCACCTTCCCCACGCTGACAGTCAACAACACTGGCGCACCTCAGGGGTATGTGCATCGTTCACTGCTCTACTCTCTCTACGCCCACAACTAGGCACAGCTCTAATGCCAGCTATAGACTAGGCACAGCTCAAATGCCATCTGTAGACTGGGCACAGCTCAAATGCCATCTATAGACTAGGCACAGCTCTAATGCCATCTGTAGACTAGGCACAGCTCAAATGCCAGCTATAGACTGGGCACAGCTCAAATGCCATCTGTAGACTGGGCACAGCTCTAATGCCAGCTATAGACTGGGCACAGCTCAAATGCCATCTATGGACTAGGCACAGCTCTAATGCCATCTGTAGACTGGGCACAGCTCAAATGCCATCTGTGGACTAGGCACAGCTCTAATGCCAGCTATAGACTAGGCACAGCTCAAATGCCATCTATGGACTAGGCACAGCTCTAATGCCAGCTATAGACTAGGCACAGCTCAAATGCCATCTATGGACTAGGCACAGCTCTAATGCCAGCTATAGACTAGGCACAGCTCAAATGCCATCTATGGACTAGGCGCAACTCTAATGCCATCTGTAGACTGGGCACAGCTCAAATGCCATCTATGGACTAGGCACAGCTCTAATGCCATCTGTAGACTGGGCACAGCTCAAATGCCATCTGTGGACTAGGCACAGCTCTAATGCCAGCTATAGACTAGGCACAGCTCAAATGCCATCTATGGACTAGGCACAGCTCTAATGCCATCTGTAGACTAGGCACAGCTCAAATGCCAGCTATAGACTAGGCACAGCTCAATTGCCATCTGTAGACTAGGCACAGCTCTAATGGCATCTATAGATTGCTGACGATGCTAGCATTGTTGGAAGATTTTCAGATGGTGATGAGAAGGTGTACAGGAGTGAGATGGATCAGCTGGTCGAGTTTTGTCACAACAACGACCTTGCTCTCAACGTTAGTAAGACCAAGCAATCAATTGTGAACTTCAGAAAGGGTAAGACAAGGGAACACTCAACAGTCCTCATTGAGAGATTAGAAGTGGAAAGAGTGAGTAATTTCAGGTTGCTGGGTGTCAACATCTCTGAGGATCTATCCTGGGTCCAACATATTGATGCACTTACAAAGAAGGCACAATAGCGACTATATTTCGTTTGGAGATTTGGTATGTCACCAAAGACACTCGCAAATTTCTTCAGACAGCATCATCATCTGGTATGGAGGGGCGGACACTGTACAAGATTGAAATAAGCTGCAGAAAGCTGTAAACTCAGTCAGCTCCATCATGGACACCAGCCTCCCCAGCATCCAGGACGTCTTCAAGGAGCGATGCCTCAAAAAGGCAGCATCCGTCATTAAGGACCCCCATCACCCAGGACAGGCCCTCTTCTCATTGCCACCATCAGCGAGGAGGCACAGGAGCCTGAAGATCCAAATTCAATGATTCAGGAACAGCTTCTTCCTCTCTGCCATCCGATCTCTGAATGGACAATGAACCCATGAACACCACCTCAGTATTTTTACCCTCTCTTTTTGCACGAGATATTTAATTTATTTTTTACTTCCTGTTGAAATGTATAGAAACATAGAAAACCTAGAGCACAATAAATATTGCCCACAAAGCTGTGCCAGACATGTTCTTACCTTAAAAATTACCTAGGGTTACCCATAGCCCTCTATTTTTCTAAGCTCCATGTACCTATCCAGGAGTCTCTTAAAAGACCCTATCATATCTGCCTCCACCACTGTCACCAGCAGCCCATTCCACGCACTCACTACTCTCTGCATAAAACAATTACCCCTGACATCTCCTCTGTACCTACACCCCAGCACCTTAAAACTATGCCCTCTCATGCTAGCCATTTCAGCCCTGGGAAAAAGCCTCTGACTATCCACACAATCTATACCCCTCATCATCTTATACACCTCTATCAGGTCACCTCTCATCCTCTGTCGCTCCAAGGAAAATAGGTTCACTCAACCTATTCTGATAAGGCATGCTCCCCAATCCAGGCAACATCCTTGTAAATCTCCTCTGCACCCTTTCTATGGTTTCCACGTCCTTCCTGTAGTGAGGCAACCAGAACTGAGCACAGTACTCCAAGTGGGGTCTGACCAGGGTCCTATATAGCTGCAACATTACCTCTCAGCTCCTAAACTCAATCCCACGATTGTTGAAGGCCAATGCATCATATGCCTTCTTAACCACAGAGTCAACCTGCATAGCAGCTTTGAGTGTCCTATGGACTTGGACCCCAAGATCTCTCTGATCCCCCACATTGCCAAGATTCTTACAATTAATATTATATTCTACCATCATATTTGACCTCCAAAATGAACCACCTCACACTTATCTGGGTTGAATTCCATCTGCCACTTCTCAGCCCAGTTTTGCATCCTATCAATGTCCTGTTGTAACCTCTGACAGCCCTCCACACTATCCACAACACCCCCAACCTTTGTGTCTTCAGCAAATTTACTAACCCATCCCTCCACTTCTTCATCCAGGTCATTTATAAAAATCATAAAGAGTAAGAGTCCCAGAACAGATCCCTGAGGCACACCACTGGTCACCGACCTCCATACAGAATATGACCCGTCTACAACCACTCTTTGCCTTCTGTGGGCAAGCCAATTTTGGATCCACAAAGCAATGTCCCCTTGGATCCCATGTCTCCTTACTTTCTCAATAAGCCTTACTTGAGGTACCTTATCAAATGCCTTGCTAAAATCCATATACAATACATCTACTGCTCTACCTTCATCAATGTGTTTGGTCACAGCCTCAAAAAATTCAATCAGGCTCATAAGGCACGACCTGCCTTTGACAAAGCCATGCTGACTATTCCTAATCATCTTATGCCTCTCCAAATGTTCATAAATCCTGCCTCTCAGGATCTTCTCCATCAACTTACCAACTACTGAAGTAAGACTCACTGGTCTATAATTTCCTGGGCTATTACTACTCCCTTTCTTGAATAAGGGAACAATGTACACAACCCTCCAATCCTCCGGAACCTCTCCCATCCCCATTGATGATGCAAAGATCATTGCCAGAGGCTCAGCAATCTCCTCCCTCGCCTCCCACAGTAGCCTGGGGTACATCCCGTCCAGTCCCAGTGACTTATCCAACTTGATGCTTTCCACAAGCTCCAGCATATTCTCTTTGTTAATGGCTACATACTCAAGCTTTTCAGTCCGCTGCAAGTCATCACTACAATTGCCAAGGTCCTTTTCCATAGTGAATACTGAAGCAAAGTACTCATTAAGTACCTCTGCTATCTCCTCCAGTTCCATACACACTTTGCCACTGTCACACTTGATTGGTCCTATTCTCTCACGTCTTATCCTCTTGCTCTTCACGTACATGTAGAATGTCTTAGGGTTTTCCTTAAACCTGTCAGCCAAGGCCTTCTCATGGCCCCCTCTGGCTCTCCTGATTTCTTTCTTAAGCTCCTTCCTGGTAGCCTTATAATCTTCTACATCTCTACCATTACCTAGTTTTTTGAACCTTTCATAAGCTCTTATTTTCTTCTTGACTAGATTTACTACAGCCTTTGTACACCACAGTTCCTGTACCCTACCATCCTTTCCCTGTCTCATTAGAATGTACCTATGCAGAACTCCACACAAATATCCCCTGAACATTTGCCACATTTCTTCCTTACATTTCCCTGAGAACATGTATTCCCAATTTGTGCTTCCAAATTCCTGCCTGATAGCCTCATATTTCCCCTTACTCCAACTAAACACTTCCCTAACTTGTCTGGTCCTATCTCTCTCCAGTGCTATTGTAAAGGAGATAGAACTGTGATCACTATCTCCAAAATGCTCTCCCACTGAGAGACCTGACGCCTGACCAGGTTCATTTCCCAATACCAGATCAAGTACAGCTTCTCCTCTTGTCAGCCTGTGTACATATTGTGTCAAGAAACCTTCATGAACACACCTAACAAACTCCACTCTATCTAAACCCCTCACTCTAGGGAAATGCCAATCGATATTTTGGAAATTAAAATCTCTCACCACAGCAACCCTGTTATTATTACTCCTTTCCAGAATCTGTCTCCCTATCTGCTCCTCAATGTCCTATTAGGTGATCAAAAAAAAAACAACCCAGTTTTTTAAAATATAGTTTATATTAAAATGTATTACTATTTCTGAGGTGCAATTGGACTTGGGAGTCCTCTGCAGGATTTCCGAAAGAGTAACTTGTAGGATGAGTCTGTGGTGAGGAAGGCAACGATGTTAGCATTCATTTTAAGAGGACTGGAATATAAACGCAAGAAAGTAATGTTGAGGCTTTATAAGGCACTGGTCAGTCCACACTTTGGAGTATTGTGAGCAGTTTTGAGCCCCTTAACTTAGAAAGGATGTGCTGATATTGGAGACAGTTCAGAAGAGGTTCACTAGAATGGTTCCGGGAACGAAAGGGATTAACTATGAGTATGTTTCCTATAGTGGGGGAGTCTAGGACCAGAAGACACAGATAGAGTGGATGTGGAGAGGATGTTTCATATAGTGGGGGAGTCTAGGACCAGAGGACACAGATAGAGTGGATGTGGAGAGGATGTTTCCTATAGTGGGGGAGTCTGGGACCAGAGGGCACAGATAGAGTGGATGTGGAGAGGATGTTTCCTGTAGTGGGGGAGTCTAAGACCAGAAGACACAGATAAAGTGGATGTGGAGAGGATGTTTCCTATAGTGGGGGAGTCTAGGACCAGAGGACACAGATAGAGTGGATGTGGAGAGGATGTTTCATATAGTGGGGGAGTCTAGGACCAGAGGACACAGATAGAGTGGATGTGGAGAGGATGTTTCCTATAGTGGGAGAGTCGAGGACCAGAGGGCACAGATAGAGTGGATGTGGAGAGGATGTTTCCTATAGTGGGGGAGTCTAGGACCACAGGACACAGATAGAGTGGATGTGGAGAGGATGTTTCCTATAGTCGGGGAGTCTAGGACCAGAGGGCACAGATAGAGTGGATGTGGAGAGGATGTTTCCTATAGTGGGGGAGTCTAGGACCACAGGACACAGATAGAGTGGATGTGGAGAGGATGTTTCCTATAGTGGGGGAGTCTAGGACCACAGGACACAGATAGAGTGGATGTGGAGAGGATGTTTCCTATAGTCGGGGAGTCTAGGACCAGAGGGCACAGATAGAGTGGATGTGGAGAGGATGTTTCCTATAGTGGGGGAGTCTAGGACCACAGGACACAGATAGAGTGGATGTGGAGAGGATGTTTCCTATAGTGGGGGAGTCTAGGACCACAGGACACAGATAGAGTGGATGTGGAGAGGATATTTCCTATAGTCGGGGAGTCTAGGACCAGAGGGCACAGATAGAGTGGATGTGGAGAGGATGTTTCCTATAGTGGGGGAGTCTAGGACCACAGGACACAGATAGAGTGGATGTGGAGAGGATGTTTCCTATAGTCGGGGAGTCTAGGACCAGAGGACACAGATAGAGTGGATGTGGAGAGGATGTTTCCTATAGTGGGGGAGTCTAGGACCACAGGACACAGATAGAGTGGATGTGGAGAGGATGTTTCCTATAGTGGGGGAGTCTAGGACCACAGGACACAGATAGAGTGGATGTGGAGAGGATGTTTCCTATAGTGGGGGAGTCTAGGACCACAGGACACAGATAGAGTGGATGTGGAGAGGATGTTTCCTATAGTGGGGGAGTCTAGGACCACAGGACACAGATAGAGTGGATGTGGAGAGGATGTTTCCTATAGTCGGGGAGTCTAGGACCAGAGGACACAGCCTCAGAATAGAGGGATGACCATTTGGAACAGAGATGAGAAGGAATTTATTTAGCCAGAGGGTGGTGAATCTCTGGAATTCATTGCCACGGGCAGCTGTGGAGGCCATCGAGTCTGTTTGAGGCGGAGGTTGATAGAGTCTTGATAAGTCGGGGGGTGAAAATTGCAGGAGAATGGGTTGAGAAGCAGGTGGATGAGGCGTGCGCGGTGGAACAGCGGTGTGGAGCAGTCTCTGTGCCGAATCTGCTCCTCATCATGTTGTGGTCGATGGTATTGCTCTGTCGTGAATTGAATTGACTTTATTTCTTACATCCTTCACCTATGTGAGGAGTAAAAATTACGTCTCCCTCCAAATGTGCAGTGTACAATTTATAGTAAAATGTAATAAATAGTATGTACAACAGGACAGTCAATATAGCATAGAAATACAATTGTATCAGCGTGTATTAATCAGTCTGATGCCCTGGTGGAAGAAGCTGTCCCGTAGCCTGTTGGTCCTGGCTTTTATGCTGCGGTACTGTTTCCCGGATGGTAACAGCTGGAACAGATTGTGGTTGGGGTGACTCTGGTCCCCAATGATCCTTCGGGCCCTTTTCTCACACCTGTCTCTGTAAATGTCCTGAATAGTGGGAAGTTCACATCTCCAGATGCGCTGGGCTGTCCGCACCACTCTCTGCAGAGTCTTGTGGTTAATAGAGGTACAATGCCCATACCAGGCAGTGATACGGCCAGTCAGGATGCTCTCAATTGTGCTCCTTTAGAACGTTTGCAGGATTTGGGGGCCCATACCAAACTTCCTCAGCCGTCTAAGGGGAAAGAGGCACTATTGTGCCTTTTTCACCACACAGCTGGTGTGTACAGACCACGTGAGGTCCTCGGTGATGTGGATGCTGAGGAACATAAAGCTGATTACCCTCTCAACCCCAGATCCATTGACATCAATAGGGGTTAGCCCGTCCCCATTCCTCCTGTAGTCCACAACCAGCTCCTTTGTTATTGCGACATTGAGGGAGAGGTTGTTTTCTTGACACCACTGTGTCAGGGCGATGACTTCTTTCCTGTAGCTGTGCCGGTGCCTGACAAGAAATTGTACGACACAAGCCAGTGATATTAAACCTGATTCTGACTCCGATTCCATGGAAATCCCACAGATGGGATGGCACGGCTGTGTAGCAGTTCACACCACCCATTGCATGGTAACCATTACCGATCAGGGTTCGATTCCCGCTCCTGTCCCTAAGAACTTTCCCATGACTGTGCGGGTTTCCGCCGGGAGCTGCAGTTTCCTCCCATGTTCCAATGATGTACCGTTAGGATTAGAGAGTTGTGGGCATGCGACGTAGCCACTGGAGGTGTGACAAGCCTTGCGGGCTGCCCCCAGAACATCCTCAGTGCGTGTTGGTCGTTGATCCAAATGAACCATTTCAATGTATTCTGTCAGGCACATACACGCTCTGTACTCTCAGTATTGTGGCCAGTTTTGGTCACCTACCTACAGGAAAGATGTGAACCGGGTTGAAAGAGTACAGAGAAAATTTACAAGGATTTTGCCAGGTCTGGAGAACTTGAGTTAGAAGGAAAGACTAAAAAGGTTAGGACTTTATTCCTTAGAACGTAGAAGACTGAGAGGAGATTTGATTGAGGTACTCAAAATTATGATGGGTATAGATAGGGTAAATACAAACAGGCTCCACTGAGGTTGGGTGGGGCTATGACTAGAGGTCATGGGTTAAGGGTGAAAGTTGAAATGTTTAAGGGGAACATGAGGGGAAACTTCTTCACTCAGAAGGTGGTGTGAGTGTTGAATGAGCTGCCAGCAGCAATGGTGGATGCAGGTTCGATTCCCATCATATGGTAGTGTAGTGGTTAACACAACGTTTTACAGTACCAGTGACCCGGGTTCGATTCCCATCATATGGTAGTGTAGTGGTTAGCACAATGTTTTACAGTACCAGTGACCCGGGTTCGATTCCCATCATATGGTAGTGTAGTGGTTAGCACAACATTTTACAGTCCCAGTGACCCGGGTTCGATTCCCATCGCACGGTAGTGTAGTGGTTAACACAACGTTTTACAGTACCAGTGACCCGGGTTCGATTCCCACCGCACGGTAGTGTAGTGGTTAACACAACGTTTTACAGTCCCAGCGACCCGGGGTTTGATTCCCGCCGCACGGTAGTGTAGGTTAACACAACGTTTTACAGTTCCAGCGACCCGGGTTCGATTCCCATCGCACGGTAGTGTAGTGGTTAACACAACGTTTTACAGTACCAGCGACCCGGGTTCGATTCCCATCGCACGGTAGTGTAGTGGTTAACACAACGTTTTACAGTCCCAGCGACCCGGGTTCGATTCCCGCCGCACGGTAGTGTAGGTTAACACAACGTTTTACAGTCCCAGCGACCCGGGGTTCGATTCCCGCCGCACGGTAGTGTAGGTTAACACAACGTTTTACAGTTCCAGCGACCCGGGTTCGATTCCCATCGCACGGTAGTGTAGTGGTTAACACAACGTTTTACAGTACCAGCGACCCGGGTTCGATTCCCATCGCACGGTAGTGTAGTGGTTAACACAACGTTTTACAGTCCCAGCGACCCGGGTTCGATTCCCGCCGCACGGTAGTGTAGGTTAACACAACGTTTTACAGTCCCAGCGACCCGGGTTCGATTCCCATCGCACGGTAGTGTAGTGGTTAACACAACGTTTTACAGTACCAGCGACCCGGGTTCGATTCCCATCGCACGGTAGTGTAGTGGTTAACACAACGTTTTACAGTCCCAGTGACCCGGGTTCGATTCCCATCGCACGGTAGTGTAGTGGTTAACACAACGTTTTACATTACCAGTGACCCTGGGACGATTGCCATCGCACGGTAGTGTAGTGGTTAACACAACGTTTTACAGTCTCAGTGACCCGGGTTCGATTCCCAACACTATCTGTAAGGAGTTTATGCATTCTCCCCCGACCACATGGGTGTTCTCCAGTTGCTTCCATTTCCTCCCACATTCCAAAAACCTATCAATTGGTAGGTTTATTGGTCATTGTAAATTGTCCTGCGATGGGGGTCCTTTTTGAGGGATTGCATTTTGAAGCTGTCTTCTGTAGTGTATTTAATATTTCAGTAATATTTGATATATATTGTAAATATTGTTTTTGATTAAGTATTCTTTGTTTACACAATTCATTATGGGTTGTATGTAAAAGTATGTGAATGGCACACGTCATTACACCCCCGCGTCATATTTGCATATTTCATGTATTGCATTACCTTACTTTCCCTTTTCTATTTTCTATTTATGAGTTATAATATAAATTTTTACTATTTACTATCGATTTGTACTCCAGGGAGCGCAAAGCGCAGAATCAAGTATTGCTGTGATGATTGTACGCTCTAGTATCAATTGTTTGGCGACAATAAAGTAAAGTAATAGTAAAAACGAAGTAGACCTGTTATCTCCGGCTCTGTGTCTTACTTTTGATTAGTTTTATGATTTGGATTTATGGAACAAGATACCCTGGCTGAGCTTTTCTTTCTGAACCTGTGCACGGGCCCCTCACAAAGCATCTGATCCGGATTTTCTTGGCTGAAATCATTGTGTGTTGGATTGCCAATGTCAAACCTGGAAACCACTGCTGGGACGTCCAGAGAAAGCTTCTGGAAATCAAACCTATTTATAGTCACAGCTTGTGACTTGCTGAAAGAGTTAACTTCCTCCACTGTCACTCTCAGCTGGGTCAAAGTCTTTGTGTCAGGGCAGAACGCTTTCCAGAAATGGGCAGGGCCGGAATAGGAAGTCTGCAGTTGAAATGGCTGTGAAATGCTTTCACTCACTCTAATTGAGAGAGTGTTGCAATCTCCTTCTGAGCCAGAGAAGATAAAAGAATAGAATTAAAGGTGTGCCAAGCAGATAGGTTATGCACTCATTGGCAATTTATTGGGTACCTCCTGTTCCTGTTAAAGAGGCCACTGATCGTATCTTCATGGATTTTGTTGTCGAAGCCCATCCACTTCAAAGTTTCATGTCTTGTCCATCCAGAGAATTTCATCTGCACACCACTGTTGTAACGTGTGGTTATTTGAGTTACTGTCAGCTTGAACCAGTCTGGCCATTCTCCTCTGACCTCTCTCATTAACAAGGCATTTTCACCCACAGAACTGCCACTCACTGGAAGTTCTCTGTTTTTCACACCATTCTCTGTAAACTCTAGACACTGTTGTGTGTGAAGATCCCAGGAGATCAGCAGTTTCTGAGATACTCAAACCACCCTGTCTGGCACCAACAATCGTTCCACTGTCAAAGGCACTTAGGTCACTTTTCTTCCCCATCCTGATGTTTGAACTGAACAACAACTGAACCTCTTGACCGTGTCTGCAAGCTTTTACGCATTCAGTTGCAGCCACTTGACTGGCTGATGAGATACTTGTCTTAACGAGCAGGTGTACAGGTGTTCCTGATAAAGTGGCCACTGTCTGTTTGTGGTGAGTCTGGAGTCCATTTTTGGTTTGTATTGTACTCCCCCGCCCCCTGGGTGCTAATATTCACTGAAGTTGAGTGAAGTTATCCCCTCTGGTTCAGGAGTAATAACTGTTCCTGAACCAGGATGGGACTGGAGGACCAAGGTATGACACTGTGACAGGACCACCCAGCCCAATTCCACCAACAGGGACCCCCACCACTCAGGTCATGTTCTCTTCTCATTACTGCCATCAGGAAGAAGGTACAGGAAACACAGAAACATAGAAAACCTACAGCACAATACAGGTCCTTTGGCCCACAAAGCTGTGCCGAACATGTCCTTACCTTAGAAATTACCTTGGGTTACCCATATAACCCTCTATTTTTCTGAGCTCCATGTACCTATCCAGGAGTCTCTTAAAAGACCCTATTGTATCTGCCTCCAGCACTGCCACCGGCAGCCCATTCCACACACTCACCATTATCTGCATAAAACAATTACCTCTGACATCTCCTCTGTACCTACTTCCAAGCACATTAATACTGTGTCCTCTCATGCTAGCCATTTCAGCCCTGGGAAAAAGGCTCTCGCTATCCACACAATCAATGCCTCTCATCATCTTTCTTTCTTTTTAAATCTTTTTATTGAATAAGTATACAAAAAGGTAAGCCATATAAACATTAATACAATGTTAAAGTATAATAAAATTCCAGAAGGTATCAATACCAAAAAAAAACTACAAACAATGTAATTTAAACATAAGGAACCAAGATAACATAATAGTATACTAAATTTTATGTATATCAATGGAAAAAAAGAAAAAAAAACCCCCAAAAAAAACCCACCGTGCAACTAACTAAAAGCAAAGCAAAGCAATGGGCTAACTTGAAACCAAACAGAGTTAAACTTAAAATCACATCCTCAATCCCGACCTCCATTAAAAACAGTGAAAAAAAAATAAGAAGGGTATATATTACATTAAATGAAAATATCGAATAAAAGGTCCCCAAATCTGTTCAAATTTAAATGAAAAATCATAAAGGTTACTTCTAATTTTCTCCAGATTCAAACATAAAATCGTCTGAGAGAACCAAAAAAAGGTAGTTGGAGCATTAAGCTCTTTCCAATGTTGTAAAATACATCTTTTCGCCATTAAAGTAAGAAATGCAATCATTCTACGGGCTGAAGGGGAAAGATTACTAGAAATTTTAGGTAGTCCAAAGATAGCAGTAATAGGGTGAGGAGAGATATCTATATTTAATACCTTAGAAATAATATTAAAAATATCTCTCCAAAAAGTTTCCAAAGTAGGGCAAGACCAAAACATATGAGTTAAAGAGGCTATCTGCCCCGAACATCTATCACAAAAAGGATTAATATGCGAGTAAAAACGCGCTAACTTATCTTTGGACATATGTGCTCTATGAACCACTTTAAATTGAATTAGGGAATGTTTAGCACAAATAGAGGAAGTATTAACTAATTGTAAAATCTGCCCCCAATCATCCACAGAAATGGTAAGCCCCAATTCCTGTTCCCAATCTACCCTAATCTTATCAAATGGAGCTTTCCTAAATTTCATAATAATATTATAAATCATAGCCGATGCACCTTTCTGACATGGATTAAGGTTAATTATCGAATCTAAAATATATGTAGGAGGAAGCATTGGAAAGGAAGAAAGTATAGTACTTAGGAAATTTCTAACTTGTAAATATCTAAAAAAATGTATTCTTGATAAGTTATATTTATTAGATAATTGTTCAAAAGACATAAGGGAACCATCTAAAAATAAATCCAAAAACCGTAAAATACCCTTAGTCTTCCAAGTTTGAAAAGCGCGATCCGTAAAAGAGGGAGGAAAAAATATGTTACCTAAAATAGGAATCGCTAACCCGAATTGATTAAGATCAAAAAATTTTCTGAATTGAAACCAAATGCGCAAAGCATATTTAACTATCGGGTTAGAGACCTGCTTAAGGCGTTTCGAATCAAAAGGGAGAGAGGAACCTAAAATAGAGCCAAGTGTATAACCCTGAACAGATTGTAGTTCCAATGCTACCCATTTAGGAATAGATAGTATGTCCTGGTCAAGTAACCAAAATTTCATATGTCGAATATTAATAGCCCAATAATAGAATCTAAAGTTAGGTAATGCTAAACCTCCATCTCTCTTAGCTTTCTGTAAATGTATTTTACCCAGTCTCGGATTCTTATTCTGCCAAATAAATGAAGAAATTTTAGAGTCAACTTTATCAAAGAAAGATTTTGGAACAAAAATTGGTAATGCCTGAAACACATATAAAAATTTTGGCAAAAAAAACATCTTAACTGCATTAATACGACCAATCAAAGTTAAATATAAGGGAAACCATTGAGATGAAAGTTGAGTAATATGGTCTATTAATGGTAAAAAGTTAATCTTAAATAAATCTTTATATTTACAAGTAATTTTAATCCCAAGATAAGAAAAATAATTATCAATCAATTTAAATGGAAATTTATAATATAAGGGAAGATGTTTATTAATCGGAAAGAGTTCACTCTTACTAAGATTTAATTTATAACCTGAAAAAAAACCAAATTGTGCTAATAACTCTAAAACAGCAGGAATGGATTTCTCAGGATTAGAAATATATAAAAGTAAATCATCAGCATAGAGTGATAATTTATGGGACTTTAATCCCTGAGTTATCCCAGTAATATTTGAAGATTCTCGAATGGCAATTGCAAGAGGTTCTAATGCGATATCAAATAATAGGGGACTAAGAGGACAGCCTTGTCGAGTACCTCGAAAGAGAGGAAAAAAAGGTGAGTTTAAAGAGTTAGTACGGACCGAGGCTACAGGGGAATGATATAACAGTTTAATCCAGGATATAAATTTCAAGCTAAAATTAAACATTTCAAGCACCTTAAATAAATAAGGCCATTCTACTCTATCAAAAGCTTTCTCGGCGTCTAAAGAAATAACACACTCAGGAACATTTTGTGAGGGAGTATAAACGATATTTAACAATGTACGAATATTATAAAAAGAGTAACGACCTTTAATAAAACCCGTTTGGTCTTCCGAAATAATAGAAGGAAGTACTTTTTCTAGTCTATTTGCTAATAAGCCTCTCATCATCTTAAACACCTATGCCTCAGGACTCACACCATCAGGTTCAGGAACAGTTATTACCCCTCAACCATCAGGTTCCTGAACCAGAGGGGATAACCTCAACTCTGAACTGATTCCATCGGGAAGGAGGTACAGGAGCCTCAGGACCCACATCACCAGGTTCAGGAACAGTTATTACCCCTCAACCATCAGGCTCCTGAACCAGAGAGGATAACCTCAACTCTGAACTGATTCCATCGGGAAGGAGGTACAGGAGCCTCAGGACTCACACCACCAGGTTCAGGAACAGTTATTACCCCTCAACCATCAGGTTCCTGAACCAGTGAGGATAACCTCAACTCTGAACTGATTCCATCGGGAAGGAGGTACAGGAGCCTCAGGTCCCACACCACCAGGTTCAGGAACAGTTATTACCCCTCAACCATCAGGCTCCTGAACCAGTGAGGCATCATAGTCCAGTCCGTGAAGTCCGTATTCCGGTTCACAGTCCGGTCCAGCGACCGTTGCTCCAGGTTTTCCTATCTACCCTGTTTCTGTTCTTATTGAGATAACTGTGACAGCTGATGCCTGTTGGGGCTGGCTGCATAAATACCTTCAGAGACCAGGGCGTGGCTGCTGGATTGTTCTTGTCCTTACTCCTTGTATCCCTTCTTCTGCCTTCTGTTTCCTCACCTGAAGCCCTGCCTTGCCTTGCCGGTAACTCTTGCCTCGCCTGAAGTTCTTGTCTTGCCTTGCTTTGCCTGTAGCCTTGCCTTGTCTTGCTGTCTGGTCCTGGAGCCACCCTGTACCTAGCTCCCTTCCTGTCCCTTGCCTCTGTCGGGTGGTGATCCACACCCTGCCCAGGTGATCCGTGCCCTGCCCAGGAGGAGCTAAGTCTCAAGTCTCCTGCCTCCTGCCTCCAGCCTCACCTCAAGTCTCCTGCCTCCAGCCTCACCTCAAGTCTCCAGCCTCCAGCCGCGCCTCAAGTCTCCAGCCTCCAGCCGTGCCTCAAGTCTCCAGCCTCGTGCCTCAAGTCTCGTCTCCTGCCTCCAGCCTCCAGCCTCGCCTCGTCTCGTCTCCTGCCTCCAGCCTCGCCTCGTCTCCTGCCTCCAGCCTCGCCTCGTCTCCTGCCTCCAGCCTCGCCTCGTCTCCTGCCTCCAGCCTCCAGACTCGCCTCGTCTCCAGCCTCCAGCCTCCAGCCTCGCCTCAAGCCTCCAGCCTCCAGTCTCCAGCCTCTTGCCAAGCCAAGTCTCCAGCCTCTAGCCAAGCCAAGCCAAGTCTCTAGCCTCTAGCCTCAAGCCTCAAGCTTCAAGCCCGTAGATTTCTGCCTCGTCCTGCCTGCCTGCCAAGCCTCATCCTTGCCTAGTTCTAGGGTCCGAGCCAGAGACAAGACCTTGGTACTGGGCCCTTGTCCAGTCTCTGGCTCGGAGTCCAAGCCCAAGCTCCTAGTTCTTTTGTCCAGTCCTGTTCCATGTTCCTGGTTTTCCTGTCCATGTCCTTGCCATCGCCCTGTATCCTAGTCCTGTCCCTAGTACTTCAGTGTCTGTGTCTTGCACTTGGGTCCGTTCCCAGCCGTGCCCTTATGTCATGAGGATAACTTCAACTCTGAACTGATTCCATCGGGAAGGAGGTACAGGAGCCTCAGGACTCACACCACCAGGTTCAGGAACAGTTATTACCACTCAGCCATCAGGCTCCTGAACCAGAGGGGATAACCTCAACTCTGAACTGATTCCATCGGGAAGGAGGTACAGGAGCCTCAGGTCCCACACCACTAGGTTCAGGAACAGTTATTACCCTCAACCATCAGGCTCCTGAACTTGGGGGGATAACTTCACTCAACTTCACTGAACTGTTCCCACAACCTATGGACTCACTCTCATGTTCTCATTCTTCATCTCATGTTCTTGATATTTATTGCTTACTTTTTTACTATTATTATTTCTTTCTTTTTGTAATTGCAGTTTGTTGTCTTGTGCACCTGGTTGAATGGCCCAAGTTGGTGTGGTCTTTCATTGATTCTGCTCTGGTCATTATTCTATAGATTTACTGAGTATGCCCACAAGAAAGTGAATCTCGGGGTTGTATGTGGTGACATATGTGTACTTTGATAATACATTAACTTTGAATTTGACTGCATAGTTCTGGTCACCTACTTTCAGGAAAGATATCAATAAGATTGAAAGTGTGCAGAGAAAATTTACAAAGATGTTGCCAGGAGTTGAGGCCCTGAGCTATACAAAATGACTGAATGGGTGAAAGGTGAAATGTTTGCAGGGAACACGGGAACCTTCTTCACTGGGGAGTGGAGGGGGGGGGGAACGGGGTGACTGTGTGGAACGAGCTGCCAGAAGGAAAGGTGGACGCAGGTTTGATTCCAACCCTTGAGAGAAGTTTGGACAGGTACATGGATGGGAGGGGTGTGGTCCTGGTGCAGATTGATGGGAGGGGGTGTACTAGATGGGCCGAAGGGAATCTTTCTGTGCTTGTCGTGTTCTATGACTTGAGGTTTCCGGGACAAAGGCTTGCCTGCTCCTGCGGCAGAGCTGGCTGTGCAGTGAGGCCTGGTCTTCACGAGAGAGCCCCAGCGGCCTTTACTGTTCTCAGAGACCAGTGCAAGCACTTTGAATATGGAGCCGATTATCAGCGTTAACGGAAGTTTAACATGGATGGGAGTGGTGTGGAGGTCTATTGTCAATGGGACGAGACAGGAACATTCCCCGTAATTTTTTTTACAGCTGTGTGGACCAATCGTGGCCCTGAGCAGGGAGTTTTTGCAAGGCCTGTAAACAGCGCGGCACTTTAAAAGTTAAGAAGGTTCCAGCTGTGTGGGTATGTGCGCGGGGACATTTCTGCTACTGCGTGGCTGACATCAACCGTTCCGTTTGGTGGGATACAGGGCCTGTTCCTATCCTATCCTTCACTGCCTGAAGCCATTGTCAGTGCTTCATTGACACATCCACTGGCTGTCTACCCTGCCCATTGATCAAATAACACAGCAGTACAGCGGTTAGCCTAATGCTGGCAGAGAGTTCTGGTGGGTTCAATTCCCACCGCTTTCTACGTGAACACGCACGTTTCCTCCGGGTGCTCTGGTTTCCTCCCACAGTCCAAAGACCTACGGGTCAATGAGTTAATCGGTTAACTGGGCCCTGCAGGAGGGCTGTGTTCTTTAAATAATTAAAAATAAATAAAGAGCTTGAAGTAACACGCTCACTCCCCATGTTCTGAGGCTGGATACCACAGGAAGTGGTTTTACTTCACAGACTCTGCAGCCTGAATATAATTTAACCCATTCTGCGCTGGTCTCATTCTAGTGAATCTGCACTGTCTCCTCCCCAAGGCCACTGAGGAGCAGTGCCCACAGTTACAGTCCACACAACAGAACCAGAAAGTTCTAACAAAATTTATTTATCACCATATACAATCCTGAGATCCATTTTCTTGCAGGCATCCTCAATAAGTCAGTAATAGAATCAATGAAAGATCACACCAACTTGGGTGTTTAACCAGTGTGCTAAAGACAACAGACTGTACAAATACAAAAAGAAAGAAATGATAATAATCAATAAATAAGCAATAAATATTGAGAACACGAGATGAAGAGTCCTTGAAAGTGAGTCCATTGGTTGTGAGAACATTTCAGTGATGGAATGAGTGAAGTTATCCCCTCTGGTTCAGGAGCCTGATGGTTGAGGGTAATAACTGTTCCTGAACCTGGTGGTGTGGGACCTGAGGCTCCTGTACCTCCTTCCGGATGGAATCAGTTCAGAGTTGAGGTTATCCTCACTGGTTCAGGAGTCTGATGGTTGAGGGGTAATAACTGTTCCTGAACCTGGTGGTGTGGGACCTGAGGCTCCTGTCCCTCCTTCCCGATGCAATCAGTTCAGAGTTGAGGTTATCCTCACTGGTTCAGGAGCCTGATGGTTGAGGGTAATAACTGTTCCTGAGCCTGATGGTGTGGGACCTGAGGCTCCTGTACCTCCTTCCCAATGGAATCAGTTCAGAGTTGAGGATATCCTCACTGGTTCAGGAGCCTGATGGTTGAGGGGTAATAACTGTTCCTGAACCTGGTGGTGTGGGACCTGAGGCTCCTGTACCTCCTTCCCGATGGAATCAGTCAGAGCTGAGGTTATCCTCACTGGTTCAGGAGCCTGATGGTTGAGGGGTAATAACTGTTCCTGAACCTGGTGGTGTGGAACCTGAAGCTCCTGTACCTCCTTCCCGATGGAATCAGTTCAGAGTTGAGGTTATCCTCACTGGTTCAGGAGCCTGATGGTTGAGGGGTAATAACTGTTCCTGAACCTGGTGGTGTGGGACCTGAGGCTCCTGTACCTCCTTCCTGATGGTAACAAAGAGGTGAGGGTCCTCGGTCCTGTAACAACGCTCCGTGTCGATGTGCTCCATGGTGGGGAGGGCTTTACCTGTGATGGACTGGGCCATATCCACGACTTTTTGTAGGATTTTCTGTTCAAGGGCATTGGTGTTTCCATACCAGGCTGTGATGCAGCCAGTCGATGTACTCTCCACGACACATCTATAAAAGTTCGTCAGAGTGTTAGCCGTCATGCCAAATCTTTGCAAATGTCTGAGGATGTGGAGACGCTGCTGTGCTTTCTACGTAATTGCACTTGTAGGCTGGGTCCAGGACAGGTCCTCTGAGACGATAACACTGAGGAATTTAAGTTGCTGATCCTCTCCACCTCTGATTCCCCCGATGAGAACTGGCTCACGGACCCTCTGGTTTCCTCCTCCCGCAGTCAACAAACACCTCCTTGGTCTTGCTGACATTGAGTGAGAGATTCTTGTTGTGGCATCACTCAGGCAGACTTTCAATCACCCTCCTGTAGGCTGATTCATCACCACCTTTGATTCGGCCAATGACAGTGGTGTCGTCAGCAAACTTGAATATCTTTAAAACTGAACTCTCAGAGGTGTTCAGATCTCTGTGAGGTGGGTTCCGTCCAGTAAAACCGACTTCAGATTCAATTATTTATCTTATTCTTCTTAGAAAAATGTCCATCAAGGACATGTTCAAAAGGCGATGCCTCAAAAAGGGGGCTTCCATCATTAAGGACCCCCATCACCCAGAACATGCCCTCTTCTCGTTGCTACCATCAGGGAGGAGGTACAGGAGCCTGAAGACACACACTCAGCGATTCAGGAACAGCTTCTTCCCCGCTGCGGTCAGATTTCTGAACAGTCCATGAAAAAGACCTCACTATGTCTCTTTTGCAATATTTATTAATTTATAGTATTTTTATAACAATGGTAATTTTTTATGTGGTGCACTGCCCTGCAGCCGCAAAGCAACAACATATGTCAGTAATTAGAGCTAGAGGTCATGGGTTAAGGGTGAAAGGTGAAATGTTTAAGGGGGACATGAAGTGGATTCCTTCACTCGGAGTGTGGTGAGACTGTGTTGGATGAAAGTAATAAGCTGGATGAATTGAAAGTGCAGATTGTTATTAATGATTATGATATAGTTGGGATCACAGAGACATGGCTCCAGGGTGACCAGGGATGGGAGCTCAACGTTCAGGGATATTCAATATTCAGGAGGGATAGACATGAAGGAAGGGGAGGAGGGGTGGCGTTGCTGGTTAAAGAAGAGATTAACGCAATAGAAAGGAAGGACATAAGCCGGGAAGATGTGGAATCGATATGGGTAGAGCTGCGTAACACTAAGGGGCAGAAGACGCTGGTGGGAGTTGTGTACAGGCCACCTAACAGTAGTAGTGAGGTTGGAGATGGTATTAAACAGGAAATTAGAAATGTGTGCAATAAAGGAACAGCAGTTATAATGGGTGACTTCAATCTACATGTAGACTGGGTGAACCAAATTGGTAAAGGTGCTGAGGAAGAGGATTTCTTGGAATGTACGCGGGATGGTTTTTTGAACCAACATGTCGAGGAACCAACTAGAGAGCAGGCTATTCTGGACTGGGTTTTGAGCAATGAGGAAGGGTTAATTAGCGATCTTGTCGTGAGAGGCCCCTTGGGTAAGAGTGACCATAATATGGTGGAATTCTTCATTAATATGGAGAGTGACATAGTTAATTCAGAAACAAAGGTTCTGAACTTAAAGAGGGGTAACTTTGAAGGTTGAGACGTGAATTAGCTAAGATAGACTGGCAAATGACACTTAAAGGATTGACGGTGGATATGCAATGGCAAGCATTTAAAGGTTGCATGGATGAACTACAACAATTGTTCATCCCAGTTTGGCAAAAGAATAAATCAAGGAAGGTAGTGCACCCGTGGCTGACAAGAGAAATTAGGGATAGTATCAATTCCAAAGAAGAAGCATACAAATTAGCCAGAGGAAGTGGCTCACCTGAGGACTGGGAGAAGTTCAGAGTTCAGCAGAGGAGGACAAAGGGCTTAATTAGGAAGGGGAAAAAAGATTATGAGAGAAAACTGGCAGGGAACATAAAAACGGACTGTAAAAGCTTTTATAGATATGTAAAAAGGAAAAGACTGGTAAAGACAAATGTAGGTCCCCTGCAGACAGAAACAGGTGAATTGATTATGGGGAGCGAGGACATGGCAGACCAATTGAATAATTACTTTGGTTCTGTCTTCACTAAGGAGGACATAAATAATCTTCCAGAAATGGTAGGGGACAGAAGGTTCAGTGAGATGGAGGAACTGAGCGAAATACATGTTAGTAGGGAAGTGGTGTTAGGTAAATTGAAGGTATTGAAGGCAGATAAATCCCCAGGGCCAGATGGTCTGCATCCTAGAGTGCTTAAGGAAGTAGCCCAAGAAATAGTGGATGCATCAGTGATAATTTTTCAAAACTCGTTAGATTCTGGACTAGTTCCTGAGGATTGGAGGGTGGCTAATGTAACCCCATTTTTTAAAAAAGGAGGGAGAGAGAAACCGGGGAATTATAGACTGGTTAGCCTAACGTCGGTGGTGGGGAAACTGCTGGAGTCAGTTATCAAAGATGTGATAACAGCACATTTGGAAAGCGGTGAAATGATCGGACAAAGTCAGCATGGATTTGTGAAAGGAAAATCATGTCTGACGAATCTCATAGAATTTTTTGAGGATGTAACTAGTAGAGTGGATAGGGGAGAACCAGTGGATGTGGTATATTTGGATTTTCAAAAGGCTTTTAACAAGGTCCCACACAGGAGATTAGTGTGCAAACTTAAAGCACACGGTATTGGAGGTAAGGTATTGATGTGGATAGAGAATTGGTTAGCAGACAGGAAGCAAAGAGTGAGAATAAACGGGACCTTTTCAGAATGGCAGGCAGTGACTAGTGGGGTACCGCAAGGCTCAGTGCTGGGACCCCAGTTGTTTACAATATATATTAATGACTTGGATGAGGGAATTAAATGCAGCATCTCCAAGTTTGCGGATGACACGAAGCTGGGTGGCAGTGTTAGCTGTGAGGAGGATGCTAAGAGGATGCAGGGTGACTTGGATAGGTTGGGTCAGTGGGCAAATTCATGGCAGATGCAATTTAATGTGGATAAATGTGAAGTTATCCACTTTGGTGGCAAAAATAGGAAAACAGATTATTATCCGAATGTGGCCGATTAGGAAAAGGGGAGGTGCAACGAGACTTGGGTGTCATTATACACCAGTCATTGAAAGTGGGCATGCAGGTACAGCAGGCGGTGAAAAAGGCGAATGGTATGCTGGCATTTATAGCGAGAGGATTCGAGTACAGGAGCAGGGAGGTACTACTGCAGTTGTACAAGGCCTTGGTGAGACCACACCTGGAGTATTGTGTGCAGTTTTGGTCCCCTAATCTGAGGAAAGACATCTTTGCCATAGAGGGAGTACAAAGAAGGTTCACCAGATTGATTCCTGGGATGGCAGGACTTTCATATGAAGAAAGACTGGATGAACTGGGCTTGTACTCGTTGGAATTTAGAAGATTGAGGGGGGATCTGATTGAAACGTATAAGATCCTAAAGGGATTGGACAGGCTAGATGCAGGAAGATTGTTCCCGATGTTGGGGAAGTCCAGAACGAGGGGTCACAGTTTGAGGATAGAGGGGAAGCCTTTTTGGACCGAGATTAGGAAAAACTTCTTCACACAGAGAGTGGTGAATCTGTGGAATTCTCTGCCACAGGAAACTGTTGAGGCCAGTTCATTGGCTATGTTTAAGAGGGAGTTAGATATGGCCCTTGTGGCTACGGGGGTCAGGGGGTATGGAGGGAAGGCTGGTACAGGGTTCTGAGTTGGATGATCAGCCATGATCATAATAAATGGCGGTGCAGGCTCGAAGGGCCGAATGGCCTACTCCTGCACCTATTTTCTATGTTTCTATGAAAGTTTGATATCTACATTTCAGAATCAGGTTTATTATCACTGGCATGTGATGTGAAATTTGTTAACTTAGCAGCAGCAGTTCAATGCAATACATAATCTGGCAGAGAGAGAAAATATTAATAAATAAGTAAGTAATTCAATTACATATATTGAATAGATTAAAAATGTGCAAAAACAGAAATAACTGTATATTAAAAAAGTGAGTAGTGTTCACAGCTTCAATGTCCATTTAGGAATCGGATGTCAGAGGGGAAGAAGCTGTTCCTGAATCGCTGAGTGTGTGCCTTCAGGCTTCTGTACCTCCTACGTGGTGGTAACAGTGAGAAAAGGACATGTCCTGGGTGCTGGAGGTCCTTAATAATGGATGCTGCCTTTCTGAGACACCGCTCCCTGAAGATGTCCTGGGTACTTTGTAGGCTGGTGCCCAAGATGGAGCTGACTAGATTTACAACCTTCTGCAGCTTCCTCCGGTCCTGTGCTGTAGCCCCTCCATACCAGACAGTGACGCAACCTGTCAGAATGCTCTCCACGGTACAGCTATAGAAGTTTTCGAGTGTATTTGTTGACATGCCAAATCTCTTCAAACTCCTAATGAAGTATAGCCTTGCCTTCTTTATGAGAAGTTTGGATGGGAGGGGTATGGAGGGATATGGTCTGGGTTCAGATCAATGGGAGTAGGGAGAAGAATAGTTCAGTACAGACTAGTTGGGCAGAAGGGCCAGTTTCTGTAACATGTGTCTTCAGGCCTGTGCGTGGCACTGAAGAGGTTTTTAAGAGCACCTGAACTGGTTAATTGTTGTTTAACGAGAGTCTTTCATCATTGAGATTCCCTCGTGTTTTTCTCGAGCCACTCGTTCTTTGTAATGTGGTCTTCTGGCGTCTGTTTCGTAACCCTCTCACTGGGGCTTGTGTACAAACTTGGCTCGTTAGCTAACTCCGCTAAAAGCCACGTGACTCAGTGGTGAGAAGGCCAACTTCGGTGAACAATAGGCGCCTAGGGTCGGTATGATTGGGGGTTCAACCAGACAGGAACGTCGGGGCGTTCCAACTGGGGGACAGTGATCGGGGCAACTACTGTGCAAACTTATCGTTTGGCAGAAAATTAACAAGTCCTACAATTATAAAGAAATATATTTACAAAGTTTACAGTTGCAGAAAAAAGACAAGAAAAATAAAAGGGCCCAATACAGTTAAACCAGTCCAGTGTGCACATAAACATTGGAGCTCATTTCTGGAGTAGTCTGGGGTCTGTCACTTCACTCACCCGTGGAACCTACTGTCTGCGTGAAAACGTCCTCCACAGCCCAAACTTCCCTCAAAACCACCTCAAGTGAACTGGCTCTCTCTTGGGATTATTGACCCTTCCTCCTTGGAGCCATTCATCTGCAGAAAGCACTTCTTACAGTGATGACTCTCCTTCCAAAGGCATTTGGTGGCATCTTCCCTTCCGACCTGCTCTGCAGCTCCCACCAAAAAAAAAGCCCCAAACCAGGCTACTGTCCTTCAGAAATCTCTCTTGTCCAGCCCTTTCCGATGTTCTACTGGCCAGGAAGTTATGACCCGTACCAAGACAACCCCAACTGGCTGACACCACATTCCTAAGTTGAACAACATGGCTCCTTATCTTTAGCCGAAGCCAAAGCATTCTTCCTACCAGCACACACTGCTTTCACAGAAAAACTGCTAAAATAAAAATACCTCACAGCATAGAAGTAGAAATCTTACCCAGGGCATTACACATTTAATATTATTAACTTTATTTTGATAGATTTGGGGATTCTGTGTTACTTGTATTATTTAAGTGGACGCCTGATTAGTGCTAATGGCGGGGTCCTAGTTTTGAGAATGTTTCAGCGTGTCGCTGGGCGGGCCAAGCCACCAAGGTTCTTTTGAAATTTTTCTGATTAAACCCTTGTTGCCATCTCTAAATTGAGTCCGTCTTCCTTCCGACTTGGCCAGCATACATCATGACAGGTGTTCTACGACTGTATAATAAATTTGATTTCTGATTCTGAGATAATCATGGTGCATGATACAGAAACAGGCATTTCAACCAATTCATCCATGCTGGCCAAGGTATCTTCCTCAGGTAGTCCCAATTTCTGCAAAAGTACGAAATCCAGCAATCAATTTCGATGACATCCAATAAGGTACAGGAGCAGTATCACTTCTCTCTGGCTAAAGAAATTCCTCCTCATCTCCAGTCTAAAAGGATGCCCCTCTGTGTCCTATGATCTTAGATTCCCCACCCTAGGAAACTTCCTGTCCTCATTCACTCTATAGAGGCTAATCACCATTCAATAGATTTCAATTACGTCTCCTTCCGAATTCTGGTGAATACAGGCCCAGAGCCATCAAATAGTCATAGTCATAGTCATACTTTATTAATCCTGGGGGAAACTGGTTTTCATTACAGTTGCTCCATAAATAGTAATAGAACCATAAATAGTTAAATAGTAATATGTAAATTATGCCAGTAAATTATGAAATAAGTCCAGGACCAGCCTATTGGCTCAGGGTGTCTGACCCTCCAAGGGAGGAGTTGTAAAGTTTGATGGCCACAGGCAGGAATGACTTCCTATGACGCTCTGTGTTGCATCTCGGAGGAATGAGTCTCTGGCTGAATGTACTCCTGTGCCCAACCAGCACATTATGTAGTGGATGGGAGACATTGACCAAGATGGCATGCAACTTAGACAGCATCCTCTTTTCAGACACCACCATCAGAGAGTCCAGTTCCATCCCCACAACATCACTGGCCTTACGAATGAGTTTGTTGATTCTGTTGGTGTCTGCTACCCTCAGCCTGCTGCCCCAGCACACAACAGCAAACATGATCGCACTGGCCACCACAGACTTGTAGAACATCCTCAGCATCGTCTGGCAGATGTTAAAGGACATCAGTCTCTTCAGGAAATAGAGACGGCTCTGACCCTTCTTGTAGACAGCCTCAGTGTTCTTTAACCAGTCCAGTTTATTGTCAATTCGTATCCCCAGGTATTTGTAATCCTCCACCATGTCCACACTGACCCCCTGGATGGAAACAGGGGTCACCGAAATATCCTTCATGTGACAAGCCGTTCAATCCTGGAATCATTTTTGTGAGCCTCCTTCAAACCCTCTCCAGTGTAAGCACATCCTTTCTTAGATAAGGGGCCCAAAACTGATCACAATGCACCGAGTAAGGCCTCACAGTGCTTTATAAAGTCTCAACATTACATCCTTGTTTATATGTATATACGAGTCCTCTTGAAATGAAAGCTAACATTGTATTGAAATCCCACAGCCCCGTCATAGATAAACTTCAGACCCTGATATAATGGAAATAATTTGGGATTGATCAAGAGCTGTGAGGTTAGTTTGAGACTGATGCAGGGCTCTGGGGAAAGAGTGGTCAATGGAAATAATTTGGGAACGATACAGGTCTGTAGGATGACAACAGAACAATGAGGAAAACTTTGGGAAGAGGGCATTGTGTTGGGATTGTCACAGGGTTGTGGGGAGAGAGTGGGACAGTGGGATTAGTGTGGGGACTGACACAGGGCTGTGGGGAGAGAGTGGGACAGTGGGATTAGTGTGGGGACTGACACAGGGCTGTGGGAGAGAGTGGGACGGTGGGATTAGTGTGGGGACTGACACAGAACTGTGGGGAGAGAGTGGGACAGTGGGATTAGTGTGGGGACAGACACGGGGCTGTGGGAGAGAGTGGGAAAATGGGATTAGTGTGGGGACTGACACAGGGCTGTGGGGAGAGAGTGGGACAGTGGGATTAGTTTGGGAGTGTCACAGAGCTGTGGGGAGAGAGTGGGACAGTGGGATTAGTGTGGGGACAGACACAGGGCTGTGGGAGAGAGTGGGAAAGTGGGATTAGTGTGGGGACTGACACAGGGCTGTGGGGAGAGAGTGGGACAGTGGGATTAGTTTGGGAGTGTCACAGAGCTGTGGGGAGAGAGTGGGACAGTGGGATTAGTGTGGGGACTGACACAGGGCTGTGGGGAGAGAGTGGGACAGTGGGATTAGTGTGGGGACTGACACGGGGCTGTGGGGAGAGAGTGGGACAGTGGGATTAGTGTGGGGACTGACGCAGGGCTGTGGGGAGAGAGTGAGACAGTGGATTAGTGTGGGGACTGACACAGGGCTGTGGGGAGAGAGTGGGACAGTGGGATTAGTGTGGGGACTGACACAGGACTGTGGGGAGAGAGCGGACAGTGGGATTAGTTTGGGGACAGACACAGGGCTGTGGGGAGAGAGTGGGACAGTGGGATTAGTTTGGGGACTGACGCAGGGCTGTGGGGAGAGACAGTGGGACAGTGGATTAGTGTGGGGACTGACACAGGGCTGCGGGGAGACAGTGGGACAGTGGGATTAGTTTGGGGACTGACACAGGGCTGTGGGAAGACAGTGGTACAAGTTTGGGAACTGTCAAAGGGCGGTGGGGAGAGAGTCAGATGGTGGGATTAGTTTGGGGGCTGGCACAGGGCTGTGGAGAGAGAGTGGGACAGTGGGATTAGTGTAGTGTAGTGGTTAACACAACGTTTTACAGTACCAGTGACCCGGGTTCGATTCCCATCACTGTCTGTAATTTACAAAGTGTAACGTTTACTCTATATTATAACTCAGTGGCCACCTGTACACCTGTTTATTAATGTAAGTATCTCATCAGCCAATCACATGGCAGCAACTCAATACATAAAAACATGTAGACACGGTCAAGAGGTTCAGTTGTTGTTCAGAACAAACATCAGAATGGGGAAGAAATGTGATCTCAGTGACCTGAACTGTGGAATGATTGCTGGTGCCAGACAGGGTGGTTTGAGTATCTCAGAAACTGCTGATCTCCTGGGATCTTCACACACAACAGTGTCTAGAGTTTACAGAGAATGGTGTGAAAACACCCAGTGAGCAGCAGTTCTGTGGGTGAAAACACCTTGTTAATGAGAGAGGTCAGAGGAGAATGGCCAGACTGGTTCAAGCTGACAGTAACTCAAATAACCACACGTTACAACAGTGGTGTGCAGACGAGCATCTCTGAACACACAACACATTGAACCCTGAAGTGGGATTGCAGAAGGCCATGGACGTCTCTGAACACACAACATGTCCAACCCTGAAGTGGAATTGCAGAAGGCCATGGACGTCTCTGAACACACAACACATTGAACCCTGAAGTGGAATTGCAGAAGGCTATGGACGTCTCTGAACACACAACACATTGAACCCTGAAGTGGAATTGCAGAAGGCCGTGAACGTCTCTGAACACACAACACATTGAACCCTGAAGTGGAATTGCAGAAGGCCATGGACGTCTCTGAACACACAACACATTGAACCCTGAAGTGGAATTGCAGAAGGCCGTGAACGTCTCTGAACACACAACACATTGAACCCTGAAGTGGAATTGCAGAAGGCCGTGAACATGCAGTGGTCACTTTATTCAGTACAGGAGGCAACGGGCAGATTGAACACGGAGAACATGCAGAGAATTTGTTTTGTGGCAGCAGTACGCTGCCATATTGTTATATATACACAAAACTTTCTATATAGTATTGTAATGTATAGTATATTTTATATGTACCTCCTCCCTGATGATAGCAATGAGAAGAGGGCCTGTCCTGGGTGATGGACGCTGCCTTTTTGAGGCATCGCTCCTTGAAGATGCCCTGGATGTTGGGGAGGCTGGTGCCCATGATGGAGCTGACTGAGTTTACAACTTTCTGCAGCTCATTTTGATCCTGTGCAATGCACCCACCAGACACTGATGAAGCCATTTAGAATGTTCAAATGGTACATCTGTGAAAACCTGTTAGAGTCCTTGCAGATATAATGACTCTCTTCACTTCCCCACGGCAGGATGTCCCAGTGTCTCCCCAGGGCAGAGTATCACCGCTTCCACACAGCAGGATGTCCCAGTGTCTCCCCAGGGCAGAGTATCACCGCTTCCGCACAGCAGGATGTCCCAGTGTCTCTCCAGGGCAGAGTATCACCTCTTCCGCACAGCAGGATGTCCCAGTGTCTCTCCAGGGTAGAGTATCACCTCTTCCGCACAGCAGGATGTCCCAGTGTCTCCCCAGGGTAGAGTATCACCGCTTCCGCACAGCAGGATGTCCCAGTGTCTCCCCAGGGCAGAGTATCACCTCTTCCGCACAGCAGGATGTCCCAGTGTCTCTCCAGGGTAGAGTATCACCTCTTCCGCACAGCAGGATGTCCCAGTGTCTCTCCAGGGCAGAGTATCACCTCTTCCGCACAGCAGGATGTCCCAGTGTCTCCCCAGGGTAGAGTATCACCTCTTAAGCACAGCAGGATGTCCCAGTGTCTCTCCAGGGCAGAGTATCACCGCTTCCGCACAGCAGGATGTCCCAGTGTCTCTCCAGGGTAGAGTATCACCTCTTCCGCACAGCAGGATGTCCCAGTGTCTCCCCAGGGTAGAGTATCACCTCTTAAGCACAGCAGGATGTCCCAGTGTCTCTCCAGGGCAGAGTATCACCTCTTCCGCACAGCAGGATGTCCCAGTGTCTCCCCAGGGTAGAGTATCACCTCTTTTGCATTGTGAGGCAAACCCTAACCCAACGACAGACTTCCCTCCTGCACTCTCCAGTCTCGAAGCGAAGTTCAGAAAAAAGTTACGAGTTGCCGGAACTTGAGAACCTGATTGATAGGGGAAGATTGAATTGGTTAGGAAATCATTCCCGTGAGAGTAGAAGATTGAGAGGAGATTTGATAGAGCTGTACAACATTATGATAGGGTGTTGGTTGGCGGGGTGGAGACACGACTCTATCAAACGAGGTGTGAGGTGCTCCTTTCCTCCACTGGCCTGTAGGTCACCCTCGGGCAAGGTGTGGCAGCTGCTTAGCCCTCGATCAGGATGACGTGAAGCCGTGGGATCAGGTGGTGGATGGTCATATGAGCAGCCGGAACAGATCACAAGTCCTGGTTATGTGACCACTGACACCAGGCAGACAATCTCTGAAGGGTATTGATAATGGCTGGTGTCACCCATCTTGTAAAGACACTGCCCAGAAGACGGCAATGGCAAACCACTTCTGCAGAGAAATTTGCCCAGAACAATCACGGTCATGGAAAGACAGTGATCACTCAGGTCATAATGACATGGCACATAATGTTGATGTCATAATGACACAGCACAGAATGATGATGTCATAACGACACAGCACAAAATGATGATGATTTGATAGAGAGGGGTGCAAGCAGGCTTTTTCCACTGATTTTGAGTTCGAATAGAACCAGAGGTCATGGGTGAAAGGTGAAATGTCTGAAGAGAACCTGAGGGAGACCTTCATCTCTCCGAGGGTGGTGAGCTTGCAATGGGAGCTCGATTTGAGAGGAGTGTGGATGGGGCGGGGAGTGTGGTGGGGCATGGTTGGGTGTGGGTTGATGGGACCAAGCAGACGAATAGCTCGGCACAGAGAGGGGCCTGTGGTGTTATGTAATCTAACTGGGAGATGCAAAGGTGCTCCAGAGTTTTAGTGCCATCTTCCACAAAGGGTTGCGCACAACGTTCCCAGTGGGAACGACAGCCAGTGCCTGTAGAGTTCGATCCTACGGCAAGACAGGAGTGGTGTCGAGGCAGCCTGACCGACCATAGCGTACCCGAGCTGGGGGGGTGGGGTCAGCACTCCAGTGGTCGTAGTCGGCCCTCACGCAGAGGAAGGCGGGACCGGGCGGGTCTCGAATCGGGACGGATTAGAGGTTACAATGATCACCGATCGGGGTCCAATTCCTGTTGGGAATTTGCACGTTGTCCCCGTGACCATGTGGGTTTCCTCCGCATGCCCCGGTTTCCTCCCAAGGTTTAGTGAGTTGTGGGCTGTGCCTGAAGCAAGGAGACACTTTGGGGCTGCCCCACGACAAACTCTGCACTGTGTTCTTTATTGGCACGAAAAAGTTCAAAGGTCAATTCATGATCAAGGTAGGTGTACGTCTCCAGCCACAGTTCTGCAACCAATCAATCCAATAGAATCAATGGAGGATCGCACCAGCTGGACCGACAACCCAAATATGGGGAGGGGGAGGGCAGGGAGGGATGGGGAGATTTTGGTGGGGTGGGACAGGAAGGGGGGAGGGTGGGAGGGGGGATGGCAGGGATCGGGCAAGGGGGAGAGAAGAAGGAGGAGAGTCAGGCGGGATGTTGGAATGCTCCTCTTGCAGGATGTGGGAAGTCAGGGAGCCCTCCGGTGTCCCTGACAACGACATCAGCAAGAAGTGCATCCAGCTGCAGCTCCTGACAAACCGCGTTAGGGAACTGGAGCAGGAGCTGGATGACCTCCGGATCATTCGGGAGAATGAGGAGATTATAGATAGTAGCTACAGGGAGGTAGTTACGCCAAAGGAGCAGAGGACAGGAAATTGGGTCACTGTCAGGCGAGGGAAGAGGAAAGGGCAGGCAGAGCAGGGTTCCCCTGTGGCCATTCCCCTCAACAACATATATACCGCATTGGATACTGTTGGGGGGGTTGACTTACCTGGGACAAGCTGCAGTAGCCGGATCTCTGGCACTGAGTCTGGCTCTGCAGTGCAGAAGGGAGGGGGGAGAAAGAGGAGAGCGGTAGTGATAGGGGACTCGATAGTTAGAGGTGCAGATAGGAGGTTCTGTGGTTGTGACAGAGAATCCAGGATGGTTTGTTGCCTCCCAGGTGCCAGGGTCAAGGATGTCTCTGATCGATTGCATGACATTCTGAAGTGGGAGGGTGACCAGCCAGATGTCGTGGTGCACATCGGTACCAATGACATAGCAAGGAAGAGTGAGGAGGTCCTGGACAGTGAGTATAGAGAGCTTGGTAGGAAGTTGAAAAGCAGGACCTTGAGGGTGGTAATCTCAGGATTGCTACCTGTGCTACGTGCCAGTGAGGGTAAGAATAGGATGCTCTGGAGGATGAACAGGTGGCTGAGGAACTGGTGTAGGCGGCAGGGTTTCAGGTTTCAGGATCATTGGGACCTCTTCTGGGGCAGGTGGGACCTGTGCAAGAGAGGCGGGTTACACTTGAACTACAGGGGGACCAATATCCTTTCAGGGAGGTTTGTTAGTGCTATTGGGGAGGCTTTAAACTAGATTTGCAGGGGGATGGGAACCAGAGTGCCAGAGCTGACAGTGTGGCTGGGCTGAAAATAAATGATGTTAGAAGTTCAAGCAAATCTGCTAATAGAAAGGTTGTGAGTGGTGGTAAAGATCTTCTGAGGTGTATATATTTCAATGCTAGGAGTATTGCGGGGAAGGCGGATGAGTTGAGGGCGTGGATTGACACGTGGAATTATGACGTTATAGCAACTAGTGAAACTTGGCTACAGGAGGGGCAGGACTGGCAACTTAATATTCCAGGGTTGCGATGTTTCAGATGTGATCGAGGCAGAGGAATGAAAGGTGGGGGAGTAGCATTGCTTGTTAGGGAAAATATTACAGCAGTGCTCAGGCAGGACAGATTAGAGGGCTTGTCTACTGAGTCCTTGTGGGTGGAGCTGAGAAACAGGAAAGGTATGGCCACATTAGTGGGATTGTATTACAGACCACCCAATAGTCAACGAGAATTGGAAGAGCAAATCTGCAGAGAGATAGCAGGCAACTGCAGGAAGCATAAAGTTGTGGTGGTAGGGGATTTTAATTTTCCATATATTGATTGGGACTCCCATACTGTTAGGGGGTCTAGATGGTTTAGAGTTTGTAAAATGTGTTCAGGAAAGTTTTCTAAATCAATATATAGAGGGACCAACTAGAGGGGATGCAATATTGGATCTCCTGTTAGGAAACAAGTTAGGACAAGTGACGGAAGTCTGTGTAGGGGAGCACTTTGGTTCCAGTGATCATAACACCAATAGTTTCAATTTGATCATGGACAAGGATAGATCTGGTCCTAGGATTGAGGTTCTGAACTGGAAGAAGGCCAAATTTGAAGAAATGAGAAAGGATCTAAAAAGCGTGGATTGGGACAGGTTGTTCTCTGGCAAAGATGTGATCGGTAGGTGGGAAGCCTTCAAAGGAGAAACTTTGAGAGTGCAGAGCTTGTATGTTCCTGTCAGGATTAAAGGGAAAGTGAATAGGAATAAGGAACCTTGGTTCTCAAGGGATATTGCAACTCTGATAAAGAAGAAGAGGGAGTTGTATGACATGTATAGGAAACAGGGAGTAAATAAGGTGCTTGAGGAGTATAAAAAGTGCAAAAAAATACTTAAGAAAGATCGAACCAGGTCACCAGAGGTCAGCAGCAGGCTGTTACTGTGTGTGTGTGTGTGTGTGTGTGTGTGTGTGTGTGTGTGTGTCTGTGTGTGTGTGTGTGTGAGTGTGTATCAGTGTGTCTGTGTATGTTTGTGTGAGTGTGTGTGTATCTGTGTGTGTGTGTGTCTGTGAGTGTACCTGTGTGTGTGTGTCTGTGTGTGTCTGTGTGTGTGTATGTGTGAGTGTGTGTATGTGTGAGTGTGTGTGTGTGAGTGTGTGTGTCTGTGTGTGTGTGTCTGTGAGTGTATCTGTGTGTGTGCATCTGTGAGTGTAACATGTGTCTGTGTGTGTGTGTCTCTCTCTCTGTCTGTGTGTGTGTGAGTGTGTGTGCCTGTGAGTGTGTGTGTGTGAGTGTGTGTGTGTGTGAGTGTGTGTGTGTGAGTGTGTGTGTCTGTGTGTGTGTCTGTGTGTGTGTGAGTGTGTGTGTGTCTGTGAGTGTATCTGTGTGTGTGCATCTGTGAGTGTAACATGTGTCTGTGTGTGTGTGTATCTGTGAATGCGAGTGTGTCTGTTTATATGTGTGTGTGTGTCTGTGTGTTTGTGTATCTCTCTGTGTCTGTATCTCTGTGTGTCTGTGAGTGTGAGTGTTTCTGTGTGTGTGTGTCTGTGTGTATATCTGTGTCTCTCTCTCTCTGTATCTGTGTCTGTGTGTGTGAGAGAGAGAGAGTGTGCGTGTGAGTGTGACACACCAGCCAGCATTACAACAGAACAACACCGTGAGGACACTGGGGTTTTCTGGCTGCCGCCTTCAGCTTCTCTTTTTTTTCCATTTGCGCTCCTAACCTCACAGTCTACCTTGTTCTGCCTCCCTCACCCTCGGTCCCAGGACAGCCACACTGAGCTGCCCAGCCTCTCTGCACTACCGAGTGACTTGACATGGCTCCAGCCGTGACCACAGGAACACAGCTTAGTGCATCACAGAAACCTGCCTCTCCTCCACAACGCTGCACCCTGACACTCTCCCTTCCTCCCCCTCCATCGGACAGCAGATACCAAGGTCTGAAAGCACGTCCCACCAGGCTCCAGGACAGCGTCTACCCCGCTGATATCCGGCAAGTAAACGTTACCCTAGATGGACACCTGATCTACCTCAGTATGATCTTGCACCTGAATGTTTACCTGTCCTGCACTCCTCTCTGACTGTGACACTTTAGTCTGCATTCTGTTACTGTTTTCCCCTGTTCTACCTCAGTACACTCTGTGCAATGATCGGACTGGTTCCTTAAGCTGGAAGAGGGTGATAATGGGGACGAGCTCCCACTACCCATTAAGTGCTCCCAGCGGCGTGCGTTCCAAATAGGCTCTGACAACCCATTCCAGCTCCTGGCCTTCACATGTAGCTTAGCTACTAAGCCCGGTGGAACCGTTTCTACCAACAGAAGGGCAAAAGCGGGTTACTGTCACCTTAAAACCAGTCGATTCGGGTAGACGGGGCTCGTTAGCCATGGTTGGCAGCTCATCTAGGAGAAGGAAGTCTCTGATCTCAAACCTCCGCTGCCTTGCGGCTGTACCCATCACGGGGAAGTTTTTGGGAGTAAACCCCGTGGGAAAATCCGGAGCTGGATTCCCTAAGGCAGTCCCACATTGAGTTCAACGCTGACTGGCAACTCCAGCGACGCCGCTGGTGCCAAACTGTATCGGTCTCTGCCGTTCCTTTGGGTTCATCAGCTGCAGGGAGAGGAGGAGCTGCTGCATGGGCAACAGCTCGCTCTCCATATCACATAGATCCACAGTCAACACCAACCAACAGAGGGCCTCAGTATGTGATATTTCTATGTGATTCAGACTACCGCCCCTATCCATTCCTCTCTTCATTTAATAAGTCACCATCAAATCTCCCTCAGCCAGACAAAGCAATTCAGTCTCTGCTTACAGGTCATTCCCTCTAATCCTGGGCCCTCTCCAGGGCCTCCACATCCTTCCCGTGGAGGGACGGCCAGAACTGCACAAGGGTACCATCTTCCCCTTTCCTTTCCAGCCCCCTCTCACTACCACCACCCCGGCACACCCACCGCTCCCCGTGTAAAAAGCCTACCTCCAACACCTCCCCCTGTGTCAGTTAAACTCCAAAGACTGTTGTGCACGAAAGTCCCAGGAGATCAGCAGTCTCTGAGGTACTCAGACCACCCCATCTGGCACCAACAATCACTCCAAGGTCAAAGTCACTGAGATCACATTTCTTCCCCAGTTCTGACGTATGGTCTGAACCTCCTGACCATGTCTGCATGCTTTAATGGATTGACTTTCTCCCATTACCTTCAAATGATGCCACCGCCCCCACTCCCATATTAACCATTAAATAGCAGAGTTTAAGAGGCACATCAGGGTTCGGAGAACGGTGAGATACGGATCACACTGAGTAGCGTAGCAACCCCTCAGGGTGTCGGAGGTCACAGTTCAATCCCAGCATCCTCCCCGCGGAATATGTGGGTTTCCTTTGGGTGCTCCGGTTTCCTCCCACAGTCCAAAGGCCAGTAGGTTGATGGGTCATTGGAAATTGTCCGGTGATTAGGCTAGGGTTAAATTGGGTTTGTCGGGGGTTGCTGGGTGGCGCGACTGAATACAAAATAAAATATTGAATGGTTTAGTTTGGTGCAGACATTATTCCAAAGGAACACACACAAAAAATGCTGGTGAACACAGCAGGCCAGGCAGCATCTATAGGGAGAGGTACAGTCGACGTTTCAGGCCGAGACCCTTCATCAGGAGTGTGTTTTTATTATTCCAAAGGGTCTGTTCCTGTGCTGTACTGGGTACTCTAGTCAGTCAGCGGGTGCCGACCCAAATCCAGGGTTGGCGCCTATGCACCTCCACCTTCTTCCATCTTGCGACAGCACCGAGTACAGCCTCTCCTCCAGTTTGTTCTCGTTGGCTGCCTTGGCACCACCTGCCGCCGCCCCTGCCGAACTCGAGCCCGAGGCCGTGTCGGCCTCCAGCCGCGGCCGCCTCTTCGAGCTCGGCCCTTCCTTAGGTGGAGGCCTTGGGCAGGTCCAGGCACACGGTGCAGTGCCCAAGTTCATCATGTATCTTCTAACTAGGTGCATACCACCCTCACCATTCCCAACATCCTGTGCTCCCACCAGAGTTACAAACTCGCTCTCTGCTCTGCATTGACAAATACAGTCTCTAGAGTTTACAGAGAATAGAGTGCAAAACACCCAAAAAAAAAACACCCAGTGAGTGGCAGTTCTGTGGGTGGAAACACCTTGTTAATGAGAGAGGTTGGAGGAGAATGGCCAGACTGGTTCAAGCTGACAGTAACTCAAATAACCACACGTTACAACAGTGGTGTGCAGAAGATGGCCGTTGGCTCACAAGGAGCTCATCAGCCCTTTGCCAGGTCTTGTTTTTTCAGTCCTGCTGGGTGTCCTCACACCCTCCTCACCAGACTAAGTCCGGTGGGGGAGCCGGCCCAAGTCGCTGACCACTCGACCACGGCCCCCGGCCGAGTGCTGGGCACCCAGCCCCTGTCAAATCTCTCCAAGCGTCCGGCGCCCGACTCTAGTCAGTCCACACTTTATTCATTACCCCCTGTTCCTAATAAGGCGGCCACTGGGTTTATGTCCGTGATCTTCTGCTGCTGTAGCCCGTCCACTTCGAAGTTCGACATGTTGTGTGTTCAGAGATGCTCTTCTGCACACCACTGTTGTAACGTGTGGTTATTTGAGTTACTGTCAGCTTGAACCAGTCTGGCCATTCTCCTCCAACCTCTCTCATTAACAAGGTGTTTCCACCCACAGAACTGCCACTCACTGGGTGTTTTTTTTTTGGGTGTTTTGCACTCTATTCTCTGTAAACTCTAGAGACTGTATTTGTCAATGCAGAGCAGAGAGCGAGTTTGTAACTCTGGTGGGAGCACAGGATGTTGGGAATGGTGAGGGTGGAGCGCCGTGGGAGGGGTGAGGGACAGGTGCCAGAGAAGGAGTGTCAGGGGTGGGTACAGACACACCCAGCCCTGAGACACCAGGCAAGGTCATTTAATTCCAAACACAAAATACTCTGCAGATGCTGTGGTCAAAGCAACACTCACAACACACTGGAGGAATTTAGCAGGTCGGGCATCATCCGTGGAAACGATCAGTCAACGTTTCAAGCCAGAACCCTTCGTCATTTAATTCCAAACAATTGGTTTATTGATCATTACAGAATGTCTCTCTGGTGCTTCCCGCTCCCTCCGCTCTTCCTTCCCCTTTTTCCAACCATATATATATGTGTGTGTGTGTGTGTGCCCGAGACTTTTGCTCAGTATTGTATTACAGTACTTCTCCCATCTCTCTGTCAGAACTTCCTTTGCAAAATTGAACTTCCTTCTGCAACACAGACAAAATGCTGGAAGAACTCAGCAGGTCAGGCAGCATCTGTGGAAATGAACGTTTCGGGACGAGACCCTTCTTCAGGACTGGAAGGGTCAGGGGAAGACGCCAGAACAAAAAGGTGGGAGGAGGGGAAGCAGGACTAGCTTCTGCCCTTCTCGGGCTCTTCCTCGCCGGACTGGAACCCGCCTGTGCCCCTTCTCCTGTCGGTAGAAACGGTTCCGCAGGGCTTAGTAGCTAAGCCACATGTGAAGGTCAGGAGCTGGACTGGGTTGTCAGAGGCTATTTGAGATGCACACCATTTAATAGTTAGTGGGAGCTTGTTCCCATTACCAACACCAGCCAGAACAACCTGCAGGAACCAGTCCGGAATTCAAAGTGTTAAAACAACAATAATTTTAAAAAGAGATTTCTTGAAATGTGAAACGTTTATAAAACTTACAGGACTTTACTGGATTACACAAGACTTTTATTACTGAACAAGTTTTTGTAAATGCTACACGTGGGAGCTCGGGCTGGGGGCGGGTCATCGGGACTTTCCTGACCATGTGATTTCCTGCAACTCGTCCAATATTTTCCTCTCAATTGCCGGCCCGGGGGGAGGGGGGAAGGGCTTACAATGAAAATGAAAGTGGTGTCGGTAATAAAGGGCGGCTCGGGAAGCGGCGTGCTTCTTTGCTGCGAGGGTTCAGGGAGTGAGAGTGCGTGTGTGAGACCAGCGCCCGCTTCTCCTCGCCCTGCACCTCCTCGCTACTTTTATGAAGTTCAGCAACTTCCCTCTGCCCTGTACTATGGCTGCCACGGTTGGGGACTTCTCCCCTGAAATTGAAACGGACGATTCCAGCCAGAATTCCGAGAAGGTAAAACGACCCCCGTGGCTGTTAGTTTTCCCGCGGGGAGGGAGAGAGAGAGAAGCGGGGGGCCGCTGGACCAGGTGGAATAGCGTCCGGTGTCGTTGAAGATCCTGGTGCAGCGAGCCGATCCGTAGATCCAGTCCGGATTTTCGAGCAGACTCGGCTCGGGGGCTGGAGAGTTAGGGCAGCGCTGACTGGAGCGTTGCTGCGGGGCGGAGGGAGCGCCGCGCTGACTGGAGCGTTGCGGGGCGGAGGGAGCGCCGCGCTGACTGGAGCGTTGCTGCGGGGCGGAGGGAGCGCCGCGCTGACTGGAGCGTTGCTGCGGGGCGGAGGGAGCGCCGCGCTGACTGGAGCGTTGCTGCGGGGCGGAGGGAGCGCCGCGCTGACTGGAGCGTTGCTGCGGGGCGGAGGGAGCGCCGCGCTGACTGGAGCGTTGCTGCGGGGCGGAGGGAGCGCCGCGCTGACTGGAGCGTTGCTGCGGGGCGGAGGGAGCGCCGCGCTGACTGGAGCGTTGCTGCGGGGCGGAGGGAGCGCCGCGCTGACTGGAGCGTTGCTGCGGGGCGGAGGGAGCGCCGCGCTGACTGGAGCGTTGCTGCGGGGCGGAGGAAGCGCCGCGCTGACTGGAGCGTTGCGGGGCGGAGGGAGCGCCGCGCTGACTGGAGCGTTGCGGGGCGGAGGGAGCGCCGCGCTGACTGGCGGTTGTTGCGGAGCGGAGGGAGCGCCGCGCTGCTGGGGGCGTATGCGGGTTATGAGGAGAATGGGGTTGAGACGGATAATAAATCAACCACAATGGAGCAGACTCGATGGGCTGAATGGCCTGGTTCTATTGCTATGTCTGTCAGCAGAAGGTTGTCATGATGACGGTTGGATTACAGTGAGAAATCCACATGAAAGCTTTGGCCCTCTGTGCAAAAGATCCAACTTTATTTCTCTGTCTGCTAATTATTCTTAAATCAATACTGCCAAGCAGGGGAGAGAAATAAATGGTTTGAAATGGAGAAGGGGTGTGGAGTGGGTAATATCTGAGACCTGGGATTGTGATCCCGTCCACTGATCAAGGTCGACTATGTCCTAGCTGTCCTCACTTCAGACAGGCCAGTACACAGCCCCGGCAGTACCATACTGTATGGGGAGCAGGCTGTAGCTCAGGGAGCAAGCTCCCTCTCTCCAAGCAGCTGATGAACCCAAAGGAACAGCAGAGACACCAGCAGCGTCGCAGGAGTTGCCAGTCAGTGTTCAACTCAACTGGGACTGCCTGCCGTAGGGATTTCACCTCCAGATTTTACCCTCAGGGTTTATCCAGCTCTCCCATTACCACTCTGTTCTCTCCCACCCCGGGGACAAAAACATCCTGAGGGAACTGAGATGAGATGCTGTTGGGATAGGTGGTAGAGGTCAGTTTGATGGTGCGTTAAAGGGCAGCTGTGGGGGGTGGAGATACGTCTCTACCAAAGGAGGTGTAAGGCCCTCCTTCCCTCCACTATCCTGCAGGTCACCCTCGGGCAAGGTGTAGCACCTGCTTAGCCCCCGATCAGGGTGACGTGAAGCTGTGGGAGCAGGATATACCCAGCGAGTTAGCCTACACAGTCGTCTATAGCAACGAGTTCCACAGAGTCCCTACCCTCTGGCTAAGTAATTTCCTCCTCATCTCCATTTTAAATGGACGTCCCTCTATTCTTTGGCTGTGCCTTCTGGGCCTAGACTCCCCCACTATAAGAAACATCCTCTCCACATCCACTCTATCTGTGTCCTCTGGTCCTAGACTCCCCCAGTACAGGAAACATCCTCTCCACATCCACTCTATCTGTGTCCTCTGGTCCTAGACTCTCCCACTATAGGAAACATCCTCTCCACATCCACTCTATCTGTGCCCTCTGCTCCTGGACTCCCCCACAATAGGAAACAGCCTCTCCACGTCCACTCTATCTGTGTCCTCTGATCCTAGACTCCCCCACTATAGGAAACATCCTCTCCACATCCACTCTATCTGTGCCCTCTGGTCCTAGACTCCCCCACTATAGGAAACATCCTCTCCACATCCACTCTATCTGTGCCCTCTGGTCCTAGACTCCCCCACTATACGCTCCTCATTCATTAACCCATTCATTCTTGGGATCACTCTGGTAAGCTTACTCTAAAATCTCCCCGATGCTCGTGCATCCCATCTTGGATCAAAGCTGCTCACGGCTCCCGAGAGTGGTGTGAGCAGAGCCTCAAGGCTCCGCTGTGTTCTGTCTGCAGAGCGAGCTGTGAGCTCCCTGCTGCCTGCCACTGTGGCTCTCCGTCTCGCTCCCACTCTGACCTGTCCCTCCGTGGCCTCCTGAGCTGCTGCAATGAAGCTCGGTCAGGATCAGCCCCTCACCTGAGAGGGTACATTATCATCCACCACCCTCTGACATCCCTCCCCCTCTCCTCCAATCACCCTCACGTTACGCCTCCTGGTGTCTGTCATTTTCACATGAACCTCTAGCTGTCAATTCTGAATGTGCTTCATCAGGATAGTTGAGATGTTGCGCAGTGCTGGAATGATTTCTGGTATTACACTGTACTGCTGTCACAAAAACAAAACAAATTTGACACGTGAGTGACGATAAACCAGATTGTGATATGGGTCTCTATTGTGGACCGAGAGTGTTGAGTGGTGGTGTTCTAGAAGGGTCCATTAGACACAGGAGCACAATTAGGCCATTCAGCCCATCGAGTCTGTTCTGCCAATCCATTACAGCTCATCCCGGATCCCACTCAACCCCATACACCTGCCTTCTCACCATGTCCTTTGATCAGGGAACGACCAAATTCCGCCTTAAACATATCCACGGACTTGGCCTCCACCGCAGTCTGTGGCAGAGCATTCCACAGATTTACTACTATCTGGCTTTAAAAAAATTTCCTCCTTACCTCTGTTCTAAAAGGTCGCCCCTCAATTTTGAGGCTGTGCCCTCTAGTTCTGGATGCCCCCACCATAGCAAACATCCTCTCCACATCCACCCCATCTAGTCCTTTCAATAATCGATAGGTTTCAATGAGATTCCTCCGCATCCTTCCAAATTCCAGTGAGCGTAGGCCCGAAGCTGCCAAATGTTATATGCTAACCCCCTTCATTCCTGAAATCATGCTCACGGATCTCCTGTGAACTCTCCTGGCGACAGCTCGTCCTTTCTGAGATGTGGGCCAGTGCAGGGGAGCAGAATTAGGCCTTTTGACCCCACATAGCAGTAGAATTCGACCACACCAGACTTCCATGCCCCTGAAAGATCGAAAAGCGTTTTTAATTTGCTTGTGGGAAGTGGAGGGGCAGAAGGACCCTTAGCCCTGGCCCTAACCACCTGTCCGCTGTCTCCAGGATTATGAGGGCTACGACAAGAAGCTGAGGCGAAGAGAGAAGAACAGAATTGCTGCACAGAAAAGCCGGCAGAAGCAGACGCAACGGGCGGACATTTTACACCAGGTAAGAGCCCGTGGTCGACGCGGGAAGCTGCGGACTCTGGCCCAGGATCGGCTGGGGGAGCTCGGCAGCTGGAGTTCCTCCAGGCGCTCCACAGCAAGTGGGCCGCTGGTGTGAGCGGAGTGGGAGAGGACCGAGACGTCAACTCTCTATCTCCCCTCCACGGATGCTGCCTGACCCGCTGAGCGTTTTGTGTGTGTGTCACCCCTCACAGGAGAGTCTGTTGGCAGCGGGTGACGGGGGCCTTGCGTCTGCCTCAGCTTTACCCTGCTGGGGAGGCCATTCGCACCATCGGGTTCATGCTGGCTCACTGGCAGGTGTTTTATCAATCAGGCCACTGCAGTGATGCGTTTGAGCAGTTGGGGGCCCTGCTAGCAGCAGAATTAAGCTCCCCGTCTCCTTCTGTGCGCCTCAGATCCATTGTTAATGACGTGTCATGAAATTTGTTGCTTTCTGACTGCAGTACAGTTCAAAACATTAAATATAGTAAATTATTATAATACATTTAATTAAGTTGTACAAAAATAGCAAAAATTGTGAGGTAGGATTCTTGGATATATTGTCCGTGCAGAAATCTGATGGCCAAGGGGGAACAAACTATTCCTGAAATGTTGTGTGTGTGCCATCAGTCTCCTGTACCTCCTCCCTGATGGTAGCAATGAGAAGAGGGCAGGTCCTGGGTGACGGGGGTCCTTCATGATGGAAGCTGCCTTTTTGAGGCAATGCTCCTTGAAGGTGTCCTGGATGCTGGTGGAGGAGAGGGGGGCTGGTGCCCATGTTGGGGATGATTGAGTTTACAACTCCTGCAGCTTTTTCCAGTCCTGTGCAGTAGCCCCTCCATTCCAGACAGTGATGCAGCCAGTAAGAATTCTGTCTCTCTCTCTGTCTCTAACCATTCTCTGTAAACTCTACAGACTTTTTCTGTGTGTGCGTCCGTGCATGTGCGCGATGATGAATTTTTCAAGCTTTTACAAGGCGCAGAGCGAGAGAGAGACTGTGTGGCGCGCCACGCACAGACATTTTTGCAGTATTTTTCCCTTTATTTTACGAGGTCGAGTTGCGATCTCGACACTCAACCTGGCACGGATGAAAAGCGTACTCGGGAGCGGACCTGACTGGATTCGAACCCGGGAACCTCCGTTCCAGAGTCTGGCGCTGATGTCATTGCGCCAGCAGCCGGCCCTCTAGAGACTGTTCTGAGTGGAAATCCCAGGAGATTAACAGTTTCTGAGATACTCAAACCACCCCATCTGGCACCAACAATCATTCCACGGTCAAAGTCACTTAGATCACATTTCTTCCCCATTCTGATGTTTGGTCTGAACAACAACTGAACCTCTTGACCATGTCTGCGTGCTCTTATGCATTGAGTTGCTGCCACGTGATTGGCTGATGAGACATTTGCATTGATGATCAGGTTAACTGACAAAGTGCCTTCTGAGTATTGAGATAGGTGTTGTTTTGCGGCATCAGTGCACTGTAATAGACGGACTGATTGCCTGTACGGTACCTAGAGGCGCTGGGTGATGTGTATGTCGTGGTGCTGACGGTCTGTCTCTTCCTTTGCAGGAGTATGAGCAACTGGAAAGGGAGAACGCCTTGCTGAGGAAAGAAATCCAGACCTTGCGAGACGAACTGAAGCAGTGGACGCAGGTGGTTCAGCAGCACGAGCCGCACTGCGCCGTGCTGCCCGCCACCGGCTCCGCCCTGGCCGGCAAGTCGCAGGTGGACTTCACGGACTTCCTCCCCAACAACTGGCGGGACACGGAGCTGCTGAAATTCTAGGCCGCCAGACACCGAGGGGGACCACCGCGAACTCCCGACGGGGAGTATTCCGACCGTGGGCCCACTGCCATTCGACCTGGGCCATGCACCTTCCTCGGGCCTCTCGTTTGCGTTCTTACTTTAAGTTTAAGAACGCTGAAGCTGAGATGCCCAAGGCTGCAGGATGACGGGAGTCGGGTCTCAGAATGCTTGGAGGCATTTTGCGGTCGATGACCCACAGCGAGGGATGGAGGCTGCTCGGAGACCTCAAGTGCTGTCAACCCAGCCCCGATGCTTGTCTGTGACATCTCTAAGGCTCTTCGGTGGTATTCTGTGGCAGGAGGAGACGACAGTGTGGAATATGTGCCTGTGAAACAGAGGGAAAGTGTGTGTACGCGGTTGTGCGTGTGTGTGTACGCGGTTGTGTGTGTGTGTGTGTGTGTGTGTGTGCATGCGCGCACACTATAGCATGCAGAATTTGTCACTGATAGTGAGCAAAAAGTGACCAATACCATCACTTGATATTTACCTGTACCATTGGCTGTCCAGTCCTCGCCCACCCCGAGGGAGTTGAACCTTGCCCATGTTCAATATACCCTGCATCTTCTTTTTCCAGACAGCCGCTTTCTGGTGCCTGTATCATTGATGGCTGGGTGACTCCATCTGGCAATACGCCCTACATAAATAGTGGCCGTGCACTAAGGGAGCACTAAGGGCTGGTTAGTGCGACAGGGACATCGGAGTTCAGATCCAGTTCTGGTGCCGTCTGTAAGGATGTTAGAGGCAAGTTGATTACACAGAGTGGTGGGTGTGTGGAACGTCCTGCCAGGGGTGGTGTAGAGACAGATACATTAGGGACATTTAAGGTGATCGGGGGTAAGTGGTGGGTGTGTGGAACGTCCTGCCAGGGGTGGTGTAGGGACAGATACATTAGGGACATTTAAGGTGATGGGAGGTAAGAGGTGGGTGTGTGGGACGTCCTGCCAGGGGTGGTGTAGAGACAGATACATTCGGGACATTTAAGGTGATCGGGGGTAAGTGGTGGGTGTGTGGGACGTCCTGCCAGGGGTGGTGTCGAGACAGATACATTAGGGACATTTAAAGTGATCGGAGGTAAGTGGTGGGTGTGAACGTCCTGCCAGGGGTGGTGTAGAGACAGGTACATTAGGGACATTTAAGGTGATGGGAGGTAAGTGGTGGGTGTGTGGGACGTCCTGCCAGGGGTGGTGTAGAGACAGATACATTAGGGACATTTAAAGTGATCGGAGGTAAGTGGTGGGTGTGTGGAACGTCCTGCCAGGGGTGGTGTAGAGACAGATACATTCGGGACATTTAAGGTGATCGGGGGTAAGTGGTGGGTGCGTGGGATGTCCTGCCGGGGTGGTGTAGAGACAGATACATTAGGGACATTTAAGGTGATGGGAGGTAAGTGGTGGGTGTGTGGGACGTCCTGCCAGGGGTGGTGTAGAGACAGATACATTAGGGACATTTAAGGTGATCGGGGGTAAGTGGTGGGTGTGTGGGACGTCCTGCCAGGGGTGGTGTAGAGACAGATACATTAGGGACATTAAAGGTGATGGGGGGTAAGTGGTGGGTGTGTGGGACGTCCTGCCAGGGGTGGTGTAGAGACAGATACATTAGGGACATTTAAGGTGATCGGGGGTAAGTGGTGGGTGTGTGGGACGTCCTGCCAGGGGTGGTGTAGAGACAGATACATCAGGGACGTTTAGGCTCTTGGATAAGTTCAAAGTACGTGTATGTCACCACGTACAACCCTGAGATTCATTTTCTTGCAGACATGCTCAGCAAATCCAAGAAACACAATGGAATTGATGAAAGACAAACAACCAGAGTGCAAATCATAACACTGCAAATACAAAAGAAAAAAATAATAAATAAATAAGCAATAAAGATTGAGAACTTGAAAGAAAGAGGCCTTGAAGGTGAGTCCATAGGTTGTGGGAATAGTTTAGTGAAGGAGCAAGTGAAGTTATCCTCACTGGTTCAGGAACCTGATGGTTGAGGGTAATAACTGTTCCTGAACCTGGTGGTGTGGGTCCTGAGGCTCCTGTACCTCCTTCCCGATGGAATCAGTCCAGAGTTGAGTTTATCCCCTCTGGTTCAGGAGCCTCATGGTTGAGGGTAATAACTGTTCCTGAATCTGGTGTTGGGGGTCCCTGATGATGGATGCTGCTTTCCTGTGACAGCACTCTTATCTAGATGTGCTCAATGGTGGGGAGGACTTTACCCAACAATGGACTGGGCCGTATCCGCTACTTTTTGCAGTACCTTCCACTCAAGAGCATTGGTGTTCCCATCCCAGGCTGCGATGCAGCCGGCCATGGATGATTAAAAAAAAAAATAGGAGGCCTATGTAGGAGGGAGGGATCGAATGATCTTGCAGTAGGCGTAACAGTGTGGGCTGAAGGGCCTGTATAGTGTTAATGTGTTCTTGGATTGTTATAACATCTGTTGAGATTTGGATGAAAACTCAGTGACGAATTTGCAGAGCTGTTGGAAAAGAGCATTTTTTTTTGAGAAGGACCAGCAGGCACCTGAGTGGTTGGATGGTGCCCTGTAAACTGTGCGATTCCTTAGTGCTGAAAGGCATGTGAGAGAGTGAGTGTGTTGATTTCTGAAGTTTTGTTCTTGCCGCTGAGATGTAGCAGGTGGTAGAGAGGAAAAGGCAGGAATTGATCCAGAGGAGGAACCGATGGATCTTGCAGCATTAACAGAACTAATTTTCACAAAGACGTTATACACTAAAGAGCAGTAGGCTCTCCCCTATCCTCTGCCCCAATCTCTGTCTATCATAAAGTACTGTGCAAAAGTCTTGGGCACTTTCAAAAATAAATTCTGTAAAGCAAAGATGCATTCAAAAATCATCTTAATGTGACATGGGCGATCGTGGTCTTTCCGTGACCGTGATTGTTCTTGGCAAATTTTTCTACACTAGTGGTTTGCCATTGTCTCCTTCTGGGCAGTGTCTTTACAAGTTCCCAGCCATTATCAATACTCGTCAGAGATTGTCTGCCTGGCGTCAGTGGTCACATAACCAGGACTTGTGATCTGCACCGGCTGCTCATACGACCATCCACTACCTCATCCCATGGCTTCACGTCACCCAGATCGGGGGCTAAGCAGGTACTATACCTTGCCCAAGGGTGACCCGCAGGCTAGCGGAGGGAAGGAGCACCTTACACCTCCTTTGGTAGGCATGTATCCCCACCCTGTCACCCAAGGTAATGAAATTAAGTTTTTAAATATCAAATTACCATAAAGTAAACAGTAAATAAAAACCTAAATCAAAATATTTGTGTGACCACCCTTTGCCTTTTCAAACTGCATCAGTTCTCTGACGTACGCCGTCGTGCAGTTTATAAGAAAGTCAGCTGGTCCGTTGTTCCAAGCATCTGGGACTTACCACGGTTCTTCTGCAGACTTTGGCTGTCTCGCTTACTTCTGTCTCCAGGTGATTCCAGAGATGATGTGAGATCAGGGCTCTGTGGAGGCTAAACCATATTTATTTTTTTAAAAATTGAGGGGGCCTCAGACCTTTGCACTGTACTGTAGACCTGCATTTATAAGGTTAATGTATCAAATGTAAAATACATTTTTGTTATGGATTTATTGTTTATATTAAAATTTAAAAATTTAGTCTGTGTTAATTCTGTGCCTGTGGTGGGTGGCGGGGTGAAGAAATCCACTGGGTACATCTGTACATCTGCAAATCTCTAATCAGCCAATCACGTGGCAGCAACTCAATGCATAAAAGCATGCAGACCGTCAAGAGGTTCAGTTGCTCAGCCCAGACATCAGAATGGGGGAGGAAATATCTAACTGACTGTTGGTGCCAGACGGGGTGGTTTGAGTATCTCAGAAACTGCTGATTTGGGATTTTCACACACAACAGTCTCTAGAGTTTACAGAAAATAGTGCAAAAAAAAATCCAGTGAGTGGCAGTTCTGTGGGTGAAAATGCCTTGTTAATGAGAGAGGTCAGAGGAGAATGGCCAGACTGGTTCAAGGTGACAGTAACTCAAATAACCACACGTTACAACAGTGGTGTGCAGAAGAGCGTCTCTGAACACACAACACGTTGAACCCTGAAGCGGGTGGGCTACAGCAGCAGAAGGCCACACTGGGTCCACTTCTGTAACCAATAAAGTGGCTGTTTGGCCTCTGGATCTTCCCCTTCCCCCACTCCATTGAGAAGATGTCCAGGCTCAGAGCTAATAGGATCAGTATCCCACCCAGCCCACTACATTCCCTGTCTCTCTCCCAACTTAAAGGCCTCCACACTGTGGGGCTTTGGCCACTTTGCCATTCGCTGTGCTCCTGTCCACACAGTTGCAAGCTACCTGGTGGACAAGTAGGGTGATGAATTCGTGAAATTCGCCACCACAGACGGCTGTGGGGGGTAAGTCCAGGTTCAAGTTGAGTTGTCCTTCAACCATACGTGAATACAGACAAATGAAACAGTGTTACTCTGGGGCCAAGGTGCACAACACAGAACCAACAGTCACACACACCACATATGAGACAGCAAACATATCTAAGATATCAGTAAATGCAATCGCACAAAAGTAATATAGTCCAAGTCCCTGGGTCCATGAATCTTGCAGCAGTCTGCAGTTGAACACAATTCATCTTGTCTTCTGCTGAGCGAACACTGGGGGGGGGGGGAGGTGGGAGGGGCAGTACTGACTCCAGCCCGGACTGTCTCCTGTAGAGCGCACCAATCAACCCCCAATACCTCTTCCCTGGGCAGCTGTCAACAGGTGACACGGCAGCTTGGGGCCCAGTCCTTGCTACGACCGAGGCCACATAGCTCCCCTGCCAATAAATCAGCGAGTCGGACTTTCAGCATTCCACGTTAACAATGTCCAACAGACAATCACTCACTGTTAGACTGCACACTGCCTTTGCGTACCGACGCCCCTCTGACATTGTCATTATGTCCATGGGTATATTTAAAATGGAGGTTGATTGGTTCTTGGATCATAGAACAGTACAGCACAGGAACGAGCCCTTTGGCCTGCAGTGTTATGTCTACCCAGCTCAAAAGCCGATCAAAAACACCCAAAAGCTAATCTCTCCCTCCTACACCATGTCCATGTCCCTCCATTTTCCTTATGAGCCTATCCAAACATCTCTTAAAAGCCTCGAGTGTACCATACCGGGCAGTGCATCCCAGGCATCCACCCCTCACATCGCCTTTCAAATTACCCTCCCTCACCTTCATTGCATGACATTAGTCATTTCAACCCTGAGAAACAGATACTCTCTGTCTACACCTCTCGTAATCTTGTAAACCTCTATCAGATCTCCCCTTAGCCTCCAACACTCCAGAGAAAACAACCCAAGTTTATCCAGCCTCCCGTGACGGTGCACACCCTCGAAACCAGGCAACACCCTGGTAAACCTCTTCTACACCTCTCCAAAGCCTCAACTTCCTCCCTATAGTGAGACGACCAAACCAGATGTGGCCTAACCAGAGTTTTATAAAGCTATAACGTGTATTACTAAGGGTTATGGGGAGAAGGCAGGAGAATGGGGTTGAGAGGGATAATAAATCGGCCATGATGGATTGGCAGAGCAGACTCGATGGGCCGAATGGACTAATTCTGCTCCTTTGTCTTGTTGTCTAAGTATAATGTCTAAGGCTTCACTTATGCGGCTGCATTTGAAATATTGATTACCCCGCTATAGGAAAGATGCCATTAGGTTGGAAAGACTGCAGAGAAGATTTTGGAGGACTTAGCCAGGATTATAGAAGGAGGTTGAGAAGGTTGGACTTCATTCTCTGGCGTGTAGGAGACTGAGAACCAGAATGTGGTTTATGGTCACTGACACATGCCATGAGCTTTGTTGTTACGCCGTGCAGGGTGGGTTCGACTGCTATTCTTTGAAGTTTATAGAAGTGAGGGGTAATGTTAGCAAAGCATCTCAGACCCTGAGGGGGACAATGTGGAGATGTTGCCACCCGTGGGAGAGTCTCAGACGAGAGGATGTCATCAGAGGATTAGGGGACAGTCACTTCAAGTTGAGGTGTGGAGGTGTGATCCTTGAACTTCCCTGTCCCAGAGGTTCATGACTGTAGGTAATTAGAATCAGAATCAGGTTCATTTTCACTGACATGAAATATGTTGCTTTGTGGCAGCAGTGCCAAAAAACACTGGAGGAACTCAGCAGGCCAGGCAGCATCTATGGAAATTGGTGCAGTTAGCATTTCGGGCTGAGACCCTTCATCAGGAAGGGGAAGAAGCTGTTCCTGAATCGTTGGGTGTGTGCCTTCAGACTGCGGAGAGAAGGTGGTCGATATTTGGAATGAGGCATGAGAGGAAGCAGCTGAGGCAAGTATTGACAACATTGAAAAGGCACTCGGACAGGAGAAGGTTATGGACCAAGCGCAGGCAAATGGGACTCGATAGATACTGAATCTTGGTCAGCACGGACAAGTTAGTCTGAGGAGTCTGCTTCTGTGCTGCGAGACCCCATGAATCAAAATTCTCCTGCCTGGATTCCCCATCCCTAATCAAACCCTCCTATCATTCTCCTGGCAGCAGTTCATCTGAAGGGTATGGCTGGCTCCTGGGACAATGTATCCCAGCAATGCTTCCATAGTATTGGAATCTTGGACTCCGGCTCACTGACTCCCTTGAGCAATGGACTCTTACTGCAGAGGTGGACACTTGGGTTCCAGCATCAGCTGCCACACACTAACTGCATATTTAATTCTTTAAAATTAAAGCTATGTAGTTGGTCTCACCCACTGTTCTAAGCTGAGCAGGTGCACAGCCGCACGGTAACTGAAATGCTCCCGCGCACATAGCCTTTGTTGCTGTGCAGGTGGAATTTTCTTTTATATAGCATTAATATCATTTTGAAATCTATGTTAATACAATTGTGAAATACACCTGTAATTAATTTTGTGTTAATGAATATAATCTGTAAATTTGCTGAATGATAAAAGTACAATGACCTTTGGAACATTTTAGAGCTTCAACATATTTACATTTTCAGTTTTGCAAGTTACAACACTGTCACAAATTGTAACAATAAACACAGAATGGAAGTCGATAGTTCATTATTAATAAACCGCCGGCCAGCTGAATGCCAACGCCGTCTAGTCAAAACATTTTATTTTTGTCATTGTGCCTGCAGTTGGTTTGTCAGTGTGACATTGTTTACTTGTGTTGTGAGTTGTGGTTTGTGTTCGTTTGATGTGCATATTACAAAAAACAACACATTTAAAGTACCGCGCACTTTTCCTGCTCAGAGCAATGGTTGGTCCGTGCTGCAGCAAAACAAATTAGAGGGAATGTTGTTCTCAACTCACTGAACCCTTTTAGTCACCGGAGTTTATACCTTCAGAACACTTGAATTAGAGAGGATAGCATGCCCTCCAAAACCAGTGAAAACCCTCCCATAAAGCCCTTCTGCCCAAATCGTCTGTATTGAACTATTATTCCCCCCACTCCCATTGATCTGAACCCAGACCATGTCCCTCCATACTCCTCCCATCCATGTACCCATCCAAACTTCTCTTAAAGAAGGCAAGACAGCGGCTATACTTCATTAGGAGTTTGAAGAGATTTGGCATGTCAACATTAAAGGCATCCGTTAGTCTTGCTAGACCATGGATCTGCACCTGGAAAGTCTTCACTCTCCAGGGCGCAGGCCTGGGCAAGGTTGTATGGAAGACCGGAAGTTGCCCATGCTGCAAGTCTCCCCTCTCCATGCCACCGATGTTGTCCAAGGGAAGGGCATTAGGACCCATACAGCTTGGCACCGGTGGCGTCGCAGAGCAATGTGCGGCTAAGTACCTTACTCAAGGACACAACATGCCAAGGCTCGAACTAGCAACCTTCAGATCACTAGACGAACGTCTTAACCACTTGGCCACGTATTAGGGTATTGCAGAGTAAATGCATTGGGGTATTACAGAGGTAATGTATGGGGGATGGGAGGATTAATGTATTAGGGTGTTACAAGGTCAATGAATTGGGTGTTACAGGGTTAATGTATTGGGATATTGCAGAGTAAATGCATTGAATTGAATTGACTTTATTTCTTACATCCTTCACATACATGAGGAGTGAAAACCTTTACGTTACGTCTCCATCTGAATATGCAATGTGCAAATTATAGTAATTTGTAATAAATAGTATAGCAAATAGAATAGTTTTTGTAATAATACAGTAAGATATACAACAGAACAGTCAATACAACATCAAAATACAGTTGTGTCAACATGAATTAATTAGTCTGATGGCCTGGTGGAAGAAGCTGTCCCGGAGCCTGTTGGTCCTGGCTTTTATGCTGCGGGACTGTTTCCCGGATGGTAACAGCTGGAACAGTTTGTGGTTGGAGTGACTTGGGTCCCCAATGATCCTTTGGGCCCTTTTTACACACCTGTCTTTGTAAATGTCCTGAATCATGGGAAGTTCACAACTACAGATGTGCTGGGCTGTCCGCACCACTCTCTGCGGAGTCCTGTGATTAAGAGAGGTTCAGTTCCCGTACCAGGCAGTGATGCAGCCAGTCAGGATGCTCTCAATTGTGCCCCTGTAGAAAGTTCATAGGATTTGGGGGCCCATACCAAACTTGTTCAACCGTCTGTGGAGAAAGAGGCGCTGTTGTGCATTTTTCACCACACAGCTGGTGTGTACAGACCATTGGAGATCCTCGGTGATGTTTATGCCGAGGAACTTATAGCTGTTCACCCTCTCAACCCCAGATCCATTATGTCAATAGGGGTTAGCCAGTCTCCATTCCTCCTGTAATACACAACCAGCTCCTTTATTTTTGCAACATTGAGGGAGAGGTTGTTTTCTTGACACCATCGTGTCAGAGAGATGACTTCTTCCCTGTAGGCCACCTCGTTATTATTTGAGATAAGGCCAATCAATGTAGTATCATCAGAAAATTTAATTAGCAGATTGGAGCTGTGGGTGGTGGCAGTCATAAATATACGGGTAGTAAAGAAGGGGGCTTAGTGCACAGCCCTGAGGGGCTCCTGTATTGAGAGTCAGGGGGGTAGAGGTGAGGGAGCCCACTCTTACCACCTGCCGGCAATCCGACAGGAAGTCCAGGATCCAGCTGCACAAGACAGGGGGGAAGGCCGAGGACTCTGAGCTTCTTGTCAAGCCTGGAATGCTGAACTGTAGTCCAAGAACAGCATTCTCAGACCAGCATCCTTTTTCTCCAGGTGTGTAAGGACAGTATGTAGAGCAGTGACTATTGCATCATCTGTCGATCGATTGTGTCAGTAGGCGAACTGTAGGGGGTCAGTTTGAGTGGTAGCAAGCTGCAGATGTAGTCCTTGACCAGCCTCTCAAAGCATTTCCTTATTATTGAGGTGAGTGCGACAGACACCAGTTGTTCAGACATGTTACCTTGATCTTTTTAGGTACATGATCAAAGCAGGAGGGCACTCTACACTGGGAGAGGAAGATTGGGGTGTTACAAGATTAGTGTATTGCGGATGAGGGGATTAATGGGTATTGCAGGGTTGATGGATTGGGTATTACAGGGTTAATCTAATGGGAATGAGAGGGAATGTATTGGGAATCACAGGGTTACTATATTGGCAATGAAAGGGTTAATGTATCAGGTGATACAGGGTTAATTGTATTAGGGATGAGAGGGTTAATGTATTGGGGATGAGAGCATTAATGTATTGGGGTGTTACAAGGTTAATGTATTGGGGATGAGAGGGTTAATGTATTGGGGATGAGAGCATTAATGTATTGGGGTGTTACAAGGTTAATGTATTGGGGATGAGAGGGTTTGTGTGTTGGGGATGTGAGGGTTAATGTATGAGGATGAGAGTTAATATATTGAGGTATCGCAGGGTTAGTGTATTGGGAATGAGGGGGTTAACATACTGGGGTATTACAAAGTTATTGCATAGCGGCTCTGCACAGTGACGGGGTATTACAGGGTTAATGCTTTGGGATGAAGGTCTAATGCTCTGAGGTATTGCAGAGTTAATGGATAGGTGTATTACATAGTTATGGAGTGTTACAGAGTTAATGCATTGAAGATGAAGAAGTTAATGTACTGGGGCATCACAGGGTCAATGCATTGGGACTGAGAGGGTTAATGCCTTGTGCTGTTGCAGGGATAATGTATTGAGGAAGGTGTTTGAGGTATAGCAGGGTTAATGTGAGCGTTGATGTACTGGCGAATGGGGAGATATGGAGATGAAGCTGTCGGGGATGGGAGAGTTAAGCTACTCAGGTTGAGTTGGGGAAGGGCGTCTGTGGTGAGGGGCTTCACCCGTGGCTGGCACCCTCTCCTGCCTGCAGAGACAAGTGTAAGTGCTGGTCGAAGACTGCAGTGGTCAGCCAGCCCCGGCCAGGTCATGCCAAGGGGCCACAGAGCCCTGAGAAAAGTCCGTCTCAAGTGCTCTTAAGGGGAAAAAAAAATAATTCATCGGAAACAAAAAAGTCCAGAAGCCCAAATGCACCTCATTTACGAAAAGTCGAAGCGCAGCGGTTGAGCGGGGAAAAATTCCCATGCTGACTAGATGAAGGTGCAAAGCAGCCCAGAGTATCAGACTGGTACTGTACCTCAAGGACGTCAGCGATTACAGCTTCCTCTCAAGATCAAGAGCTGCAGCTGAAGCTGAACTGCCTGCCCACCAGCAAACGCCTCCTCGCATCCTGTTTTGACGAGCTTTCCAGTAAGTTACCTCGATGAGAATTTTGGGCGCTTAGGAAATGGCAGATGTGACATCGCCTTTCTACTGCATAAATTCCACTCCCTCAGACCGGTTGTTTACAGACCTGTGGCGGCAAAGTGTGTCCAACTGCCTGGGGTTTTTTCTGCACAGAATAGCAACACAGTACAAAACATCCTTCAGGTCAGCTGGAGTATTGTGTCCACTAGGCTTTAACATAGAACATAGAATAGTAGAGCACAGTACAGGCCCTTCAGCCCACAATGTTGTGCTGACCCTTAAACCCTGCCTCCCATATAACCCCCCACCTTAAATTCCTCCATATAATATGATATATGTGTACAGTATCTGAAATACATCTTACGGAAATGTTTGTTTGATGATGAAATTCAATAAAAAATAAATTACAAAAAAAAAATTCCTCCATATACCTGTCTAGTAGTCTCTTAAAGTTCACTAGTGTATCTGCCTCCACCACTGACTCAGGCAGTGCATTCCACACACCAACCACTCTCTGAGTAAAAAACCTTCCCTAATATCCCCCTTGAACTTCCCACCCCTTACCTTAAAGCCATGTCCCCTTGTATTGAGCAGTGGTGCACCGGGGAAGAGGCGCTGACTGTCCACTCTATCTATTCCTCTTAATATCTTGTACACCTCTATCATGTCTCCTCTCATCCTCCTTCTCTCCAAAGAGTAAAGCCCTAGCTCCCTTAATCTCTAAATAAAAGAAGGGCAGATTTGAACGAGCTATACAAAATTATGAGTGGTGTCCAAGCAGGCTGGGTGAGGCTACAACTAGAGGTCATGGGTTAAGGGTGAAAGAGGAACATCTTCACTCAGAGGGTGGTGACAGTTAGGGTCGAGCTGCATGCCCAAGTGGCAGGTGGGGGACTGACTTCAACATTTCAGAGACGGGTCAGGTGGCGGGGTGGAGATACGCCTCAGTAAAGACGCTCCTTCCCTCCGATGGCCTGCAGGTCACCCTTGGGCAAGGTGGAGCTCCTGCTTACCTCCCCTACCCCTGATCAGGGTGACGTGAAGCCGTGGGGTCAGGTGGTGGATGGTCGTATGAGCAGCCGGTGCAGATCACAAGTCCTGGTTATGTGACCACTGACACCAGGCAGGCAATCTCTGAAGAGTATTGATAATGGCTGGGGTCACCCATCTTGTAAAGACACTGCCTTCTGTAGAAAAAATTGTCAAGAACAGTCAAAAACCATGATTGCCTATGTCATATGACTTGGCACATAATGATGATGTCAAATGACATGGCGCATAATGATGAGTATGGAGGGCTAAGGTCGATGGAACTAGGCAGGTTAACAGTTTGGCATGGACTAGATGGGCTGAAGGGCCTGTTTCAGCGCTGTGACTCTGTGGCATGAAGATCCCGGAGAGGCTGACCAGAACGATTCAGAGGTTAAGGCAGTTCAGCACCAGGGCCGGACAGGCGAGGCTGGGCTGAAAGAGGGAAGATTGGGCACAAGTCTGACAGAGGTGGACCAGATGGGAACCGGTTTAGACAGGGGATAGAGGGAAGTCATTCTCATGGTTCAGGTACTAGAGGGGTTGGGATGGATGCAAAAGATTCATCAAACTAGAAGCATAATGGGAGGAAAACCTTATCACAGATGTAGGTAGGATCTGGAACTCAAATGCTTGTTTGTAGAGATAACAGATACACAGGCAGAAACACTAGAGATCGTGCAAATGCTGGAAATCCAGAGCAACACACACACACACACACACACACTTACATACAGAAACACAAACACACGCACACACACTCTTACAAACAGAAACACAAACACACACACACACACATACTTACAGAAACACAGACACAGATACACACACATACAGAAACACAAACACATGGACACAGACACACACACTTGCATACAGAAACACATGGGCATAGACACACACACACTTAATGTTTCAAAGTTTCAAACTAAATTTATTATCAAAATACATACAGTTCTGTGCAAAAGTCTTAGACACATATATATAGCTGGGGTACTGTTGTAATTTTTTGTATTGCACTGTACTGCTGCCACAAAAAAAACAATTTCATGACAGATGTGAGTGATGATAAACCTGATTCTGATATGGGTCTCTATTATGAACTGAGAGTGGGAAGGGGGCAGGGAGAGGGGAATCATGGTTGGGAAAAGGGGAAGGGAGAGGGGAGGGAGCGGGAAGCACCAGAGAGACATTCTGTAATGATCAATAAACCAATTGTTTGGAATCAAATGACCTTGCCTGGTGTCTCAGGGCTGGGTGTGTCTGTATCCACCCCTGACACTCCTTCTCTGCCCCCTGTCCCACACCCCTCCCACGGTGCCCCACCCTCACCATCCCCAACATCCTTTGCTCCCACCAGATTTACAGACTCACTGTCCGCCCTCATGTTGACAAATACAGGATTGTGTGAAGGTCTTAGCCTCCCAAGCTGTATATGTGTGCCTGAGTCTTTTGCACAGTTCTGTATATGTCACCATATTCTACCCTGAGATTGTCTTCTCGCAGACCTTCTCAGAAAAATAAAGTAAAATGTAATTTATGAAAAACTATACATAAACAAACACTGACAAAAAATCAATGTGCAAAAGACAAACTGTGCAAAAATAAGAAAGTAAATAACTAATACTGAGAACATGAGTGGTAGAGTCCTTGAGAGTCAGTCTGTAGGTTGTGGAATCAGTTCAGTATTGAGGTCATCTCCACAGGATTGTATGGCACCCTGAGATTCATGTAAATAGTAAATAAATAAATATTAAGTAACTAATACTGAGAACATGAGTGGTAGAGTCCTTGAGAGTCAGTCTGTAGGTTGTGCAGTCAGTTCAGAGTTGAGGTTATCCACACTGGTTCAGGAGCCTGATGGTTGAGGGTAATAACTGTTCCTGAACCTGGTGGTGTGGGTCCTGAGGCTCCTGTACCTCCTTCCCGATGGAATCAGTTCAGAGTTGAGGTTATCCTCACTGGTTCAGGAGCCTGATGGTTGAGGGGTAATAACTGTTCCTGAACCTGGTGGTGAGGGACCTGAGGCTCCTGCACCTCCTTCCTGATGGAATCAGTTCAGAGTTGAGGTTATCCTCACTGGTTCAGGAGCCTGATGGTTGAGGGTAATAACTGTTCCTGAACCTGGTGGTGTGGGACCTGAGGCTCCTGTACCTCCTTCCCGATGGAGGAAATGCTGGAGGACATCAGCAGGTCAGGTACCATCCATGGAGGGAGTCAAACAATCGACATTTTAGGCTGAGAGTGTTCATCAGGCCTGTGGGGAACAGGAGGCCTATGATTCTTTCACCAGGAAACACGGAGCTCTCTTACTTAACTTACATGAGAACAAAAGAGGGCTCTTTCTGCTGCCAATAGCCCTTCCTCCGGTGATTCTATCATATTGTGTAAGACCATAAGATTGTAGGACACAGGAGCAGAATCAGGCCATTCAGCCCATCGAGTCTGCCCCACTATTCTATCATGGCTGATTTATTTTCCCTCTCAAGCCCATTCCCCTGCCTTCTCCCCATAACATTTGATGCCCTAACTAATCAAGAACTTATCAGCTTCCACTTTAACTCTCCCCAATGGTTTGGCCAACACCTCCATGTGTGGCAATGAATTCCACAGATTCACCATCCTCTGGTTCAAGAAATTCCTCCTCATCTCTGTTCAGAAAGGATGTTCTTCCGTTCTGAGACTGCGCCTTTTGCTCCTGGAAACCCCCCTCCCCCCGTTGGAAACATCCTCCCCACGTCCACTCCACCTGGCCCTTCCAATATTTGATTGGTTTCAATGAGATCCCCACTCACTCTTCTAAACTCCAACCAGTGCAGGTCCAGAGCCATCGTATGATTTGCAGGATCATTGTCATGAACTTCCTCCGTACCCTCTCCAATCCCAGCCCTTTTTCTCTTAGATAAGAGGCCCAAAATGCTCACGATTTATACAGTGCCTTGACCCCCTGTAAATCCACTCAGTGGCCACTTTATTAGGGTCCACCCGTACACCTGCTCGTTAATGCAGATATTTCATCAGACAATCACAAGGCAGCAACTCAATGCATTAAAGCATGCAGGCACAGTCAAGAGGTTCAGTTGTTTAGACCAAACATCAGAATGGGGAAGAAATGTGATCTGAGTGACTTTGACTGTAGGAATGATTGTTGGTGCCAGATGGGGTGGCTTGAGTATCTCAGAAACCGCTGATCTCCTGGGATTTTCAGGCACAGTTTACAGAGAATGGTGTGAAAAACCAAAAAAAACACAGCCAGTGAGCAGCAGTTCTGTGTTAATGAGAGAGGTCAGAGGAGAATGGCCAGACTGGTTCAAGCTGACAGTAACTCAAATAACCACACGTTACAACAGTGGTGTGCAGACGGACAGCTTTGAACGCAAAACGCGTCGGAGCTTGAAGTGGACGGGCCACAGAAGTGGAAGTCATGAACATACACTCAGTGGCCGCTTTATTAGGGACAGGAGGGACCTAGTGAACTGGCGGCTGAGTGTTTCCCTAGATTAAAGACAGGCTGGAATACCTTGTGAACCTTTTAAACTAGTTCCCTTTGACAAATCGCTGCCTCGGTAGGTTCTGTGGAAATGCCATCATTTCCGTTTGGCATTGCATAGGCTCTGCCTGACCCGCTGAGTGATCCGACCATCCCCTTGCCTAACGCACACAGAATGGTGGAGGAAAGCAGCAGGTCGGGCAGCGCCGGTGGGGACGAATAACCGGCCTTCATCGTGACTCCCGAACTCCTCCATCACCTTGTGCGTGTTACTCTGGGTTTTCAGCACCTGCAGAACCTCTCGAACTGGGCGCCTCGCTTAGCGCGACGATATGACAGCTCGCCGGGCGCCGGGCTTCGGGACCTCCCCGTGGAATACGTGGGTTTCCCCCCGGGCACTCCGGCTTCTTCCCACAGTCCAAAGATGAACCGGGATGGATGAATGGTGGTGGCAAATTGTCCCGTGGGTTAAAATCGGGAGTTGCGGGGCGGCGCGGCTTGCGGGTCTGGAAGGGCCTTCATCCGGAATACAAGGTGTTGCCCCTCCGCCAGAGTCCGATGATGAGCTAGGTGCCGTTAGCAGACGCGGTGATAACGAACCCAAGCAGCGCCTCTGGGGTACTCGGAGAGGCCAGTGTCCTCCGGTGCCCCGCTGTTCCCCATAGCACGACTGGAGACGAGAAGCAGAGGGAATGAGTGAAATGTTGATTTAAATAAAATATACCTTGGCCTGATCTACTAAGATCCCTAAGGAAGTGTCTGGTTGTCTGTACAGAGTCACGCCAAAGACAACGACGCTAACGAACACGTCGAACGAGTGCGGAATGTTCCCAGACGTCAGCTCTACAAGTGGGGACGCCCGTCTTAATACATATTGTTGTGAATAAGTTGCAAATGAGGTTAAAGGAAAATATTTACTGTTAATTTTGTGAATGGGAGACTTCGGTAAAGGTTCGAGTGTCTTAACACAGAATCCTCGAGCCAATCAAAGTAAGCTTAACAAAGGTGAACAGGCGGCGCCGGGAGACCCGCTTTACAGAGAGCGAGTCGCTGAGTCCCTTCAACTTTCTGAGAGTGGTCGTGGGTGTTGGTCTCCTGCGGTAGTTCAGGTGGCGGGGTTGGAGGTACGCCTCTATCAAAGGCGCTTCTTCCTGCAGGTCACCCTGGGGCAAGGTGCAACACCTGCTCAGCCCCCGATCAGGGTGACCTGAAGCCGTGGGAGCAGGTGGTGGACGGTCGTACGAGCAGCCGGTGCAGATCACAAGTCCTGGGTATGTGACCACTGACGCCAGGCAGACAATCTCTGATAGTGGCTGGGGTCACCGGTCCTGTGAGGACGATTTCCCCAGAAGAAGGCAGTGGCAATCCACTTCTGTAGAAAAATTGACCAAGAAGATCACCCACCTCATAGGGCATGACGCATAACGAAGAAGACAACAATGACGATGAATACAGGACTGAAGACGTTGTATTTGAATGTGTGTAGTGTACGGAATAAGGTAGATGACCTTGTAGTGCAGTTAGAGATTGGCAGGTATGATGTTGTGGGCATCACTGAGTTGTGGCTGAAGGAAGATCATAGTTGGAGCTTAAATCTAAGGATACATCTTGTATCGAAAACACAGGCAGCTAGGCAAAGGGGGAGGCATGAGTGTGGGTAAAAAATCAAATCAAATCCTTAGAAAGAGGTAATATAGCATCTTATAGGCATCTGTTAGTCTCACGAGACCATGGATTTGCGCCTTAGAAGGTTTCCAGGGTGCAGGCCTGGGCAAGGTTGTATGGAAGACCAGCAGTTGCCCATGTTGCAAGTCTCCCCTCTCCACAACACCGATGTTGTCCAAGGGAAGGGCACTAGGACCCATACAGCTTGGCACCGGTGTCGTCGCAGAGCAATGTGTGGTTAAGTGCCTTGCTCAAGGACACAACACGCTGCCTCAGCCAAGGCTCGAACTAGCGACCTTCAGATCACTGGACGAACACCTTAACCACTTGGCCACGTGCCAACATATGGCATCAGAAGAGGCAGAATTGTTGTGGGTAGATCTAAGGAACTGCAAGGGTAAAAAAGACCCTGATGGGAGTTCTATACAGACTTCCAGGATGTGGGCAACAAATTACAATGGGAGATAGAAAAGATATGTAAAAAGAGCAATGTTGCATTAGTCATGGGGGATTTCAATATACAGATAGATTGGGAAAATTAGGTTGGTGCTGGATCTCAGGCGGGGGAATTTGTAGAATGGCTTTTTAGAGCAGCTTACAGGGAAATCAACTATTCTGGATTGGGTGTTGTGTAAGGACCCAGGTTTGATCAGGGAGCTTAAGGTAATGGAACCCTTGGGGGGCAGTGTTTGTAATATGAAAGAATTTACACTGCAAGTTGAGAAGGAGAAGCTAAAGTCAGATGTATCAGTATTACAGTGGAGTAAAATGAATTAGAGAGGCGTGATCGAGACGCTGGCCAAAGCTGATTGGATGGGGACACCAGCAGGGATGACAGCAGAACAACGATGACTGGAGTTTATGGGGGCAATTCAGAAGTTGCAGGATAGATACATCCGATAGAAGACGTATTCTAAGGACAAGATGACACAACTGTCACTCAGAAGGGTAATAAAAGTCAATGTAAAAGCCAGAGAGAAGGCATATAATTACAGCAAAAATAAGTGGGAAGATGGGGAAACTTTTAAAAACCAACAGAAGGCAACTAAAAAGTCAAAAAGAGGGAAAAGGTGGAATACAAAAGTAAGCGAGCCTCAAAGAGGATCCTGAAAGATAGACTGTACATAGAGTAAAGGATGGTGAGGTAGATATCAGACCGCTGGAAAACGACACTGGAGAGGTAGTAATGGGAGACAAGGAATTGGCAAATGAACTGAATGAGTATGTTGCATCAGTCTTCACTGTGGAAGCCACTAGCGGTATGCTGGAAATTCAAATGTGTTGGGGGTAGAGGTGAGTGAAGTTGCTATTACTAAGGAGAAGGTGCTTGGGAGGCTGACTGGTCTGAAGGTAGATAAGTCACTTGGTCCTGATGGACTACAGCCCAATGTTCTGAACAAGGTGGCCAAAGAGATTGTGGAGGGATTGGTAATGATCTTTCAAGAATTCTGGAATGGTTCTGGAGGACTGGAAAATTACAAATGTGTCTCCACTCTTTAAAAAGGGAGGGAGGCAGAAGAAAGGAAATTATAGGTCAATTAACCTGATTCAGTAGTTGGGAAAATGTTGGAATTCATTATGAAGGATGAGATTTCAGTTTACAGACGAGCTCCCACTGTTAAGTAAATGCTCTTCATGGTGTGCATCTCAAACAGCCTCTGACAACCAAGTCCAACTCCTGGCCTTCACATGTGGCATAGTTCTTATGCCCGCTGTTCTCACTGACAGGAGAAGGGGCAAAGGCGGGCCACTGGTGCCTTAAAACCAGCTGCTCCGGGCAGATGGGGCTCGTTAACCACAGATGGCAGCTCATCTAGGTGAGGGAAACTCCGATTTCAAACCTCCGCTGCCTTGCGGCTATACCCGCTCACGGGAAAGGCTTTGGGAGTAAACCCCGAGGAAAATTCCGGAGTCGGAGTCCCGAAGGTGGCTGACTGCTGTACCCAGCACCGACACGGCAACTCCTGCGATGTTGCTGGCACCAAACTGTACTGACTTCCGTCGTTCCTTTGGGCCTGTCATCAGCACAGAGAGCGGGGTCCCACTGCATGGGCAACAAATGGATCTCCATATCAACTCTGCCCTGGCTTGTGCCCTGGAGAGGCCACTCCCAGTGACTACCAGAGGCGCAGTACATGGTAAGATAGGCTGTAGTCAGCATGGTTTCCTCAAGGGGGAGTCTTGCCTGACCAGTCTGTTGGAATTCTTTGAAGAAATAATAGTGGATGTTGTTCATTTGGAATTGAGAAGGAAATGGATCAGTCATGATGGAATAGTAGAGAAAACTCGATGGGCCAAATGGCCTAATTTGCTCCTATGTCTGATTGTCCTACATGAGGTTTGGGATTCCCTCCTGGAGAGGTGGGCATGCTTGGGGAAAGGGGGAGGTTAAAGGTCAGGAAAGGGGCGTGGAGACTTCAGTGGGCGGGGCCTGTGGGGCGGGGCTGAGCCTTCCTGATTGACGGCAGGGGGGCGGAGCCTGTGCGCGGCCTGGTTCAGGGCTGATACATGACTGACAGCAGTGGGCGGGGCTAATGGTCAGCCGGGACGGGCGGCCGAGGAGCGGGGATATTGGGGCGGTTGGGGGGCGGGGCTTGTGGTCGGCCGCGCTCCCTCAGCGCAGTCGGCGGGAAATTTTAAATGGCGGCGCTGCGCTGAGGTTCCGCGGGTTTGAAGTAAATGTCTTGTCTTTCCTCCCCGCCCACCCTCATTCGGCCGGGTCCAGGCGCTAGCGCCGAGTAAGTGGGCCCTGGTGTGGGTTTGGTAGCTGTGAGTCCGGACACCCTGAGGACCAGGTCCTGCCCATGCCCGGGGGGCCTGGTCTGATGTGGACACATTAAAACTGAGGGAGAAATAGCCCCCGGGGGGGGGAATAGGGTAAGGCTGGGCTCTGGGTGTGGTTTAAGGCCCCTGGGATAAGGCTGGGCTTTGTAATGGGTATAGGTCCTCTGGAATAAGGTTGGGTATTGAGATGTGGTAAAAAGCCCCATGGAGTGAGGCTTGGCACTGGGATGAGATATAAGGAGTGCTACAGACTGGCTAGGTACTGAGGTGGAGTATAAGGCCCTCTGAGGTAAGGTTGGGCACTGGGAAGGGGTAAGATACCCCCTGGGTTAAGGCTGGGCTCTCGGATAGTGTATGTCTCCCTTGGGCACTGGGATGGAGTGTAAATCCCCTGAGGTAAGGCTGGGCCATGGGATGGGGTAGGCTGGGCACATCTGACAGGGTGTAAGGGCTAGGTTCTGCCTGGGCTGGTTTCTTCACACTTAACTCTGGAGTTCAGGTTGATGCCTTGTACCTCTGAGCGGATTGGGCCCTTGACCAATGCACAGTTTCGTGATGGCCTCAGGTGGAGGTGGGCACCGTGGACTTTGAGATAAGATTGGGCATAATGAGCCCTAGGTAGATTTGGGTAATGTTAATGTCTCTTTCCTGTCTCTTTGTAGTAACGGCATAATGGGTTTGAAAGCCTTCATGTACCCTCTGCCAGAGACACGGTTGATCCATGCGGGGAGGACCGTTTACAAACTCAAAATGCGTTACAGTCACCACATCAGGTAAGCTCACTGAAAAACACTGGCCCAAACCATCAAATGGTTGTTCATTTTTTGGCTTTCAGGGTGCATTCCAACCCTGAAGTCAATGAGGAAGTCTGCATTTGCTAGAAATCCAAAGCAATTAGGTCGCCTCCAACCCGATTTAATGAATATCGATTTTTCCTTCTGGCAAAAAAACCCCACTTCCCTCAGCTTCCCCTCTTCTTCTATTCCGCACATTGGTCTCTTACTTCTTCTCACCTGCCTATCACCTCTGTGGGTCCCCTCTTCCTTCCCTTTCTCCTACGGTCCACTCTTCTGTCCTATCAGATTCCTTTCTCTCCAGCCCTTCACCTTTCCCACCCACCTGGCTTTACCCATCACCTTCTAGCTACCCGCCTTCCCCTCACCCCCACCGTTTGCCTTCCCCCTTCCTTTCCAGTTCTCAAGAAGGGTCTCAGCTCAAAAAGTCAACTGTTTATTTATTTCCGTTGATGCTGACTGACCTGCTAAGTTCCTCCAGCATCTTGTGTGTGTTGTTTTGCAGTTGAAGTTGAGTTTATTGTCATATGCACAAGTGCAATGAAAAACTTACTTGCAGCAGCACCATGGGCACGTATCAGCTCCTGCCTGAGAAACAACTAGGATCCGCTCCAATTTGCCCACCTGGGCAACAGGTCCGCAGCAGATGCCACCTCATTGGCTCTTGACTCAATCCTGGAACATCAGGACATCAAAGATACATACTTCAGGATTCAGTATTCAATACCATCATCCCTTTAAAACTAATCAATATGCTCCAAGACCTCAATACTTCCTTGTGCAATTGGATCCTGGACTTCCTCCTTTGCAGACCCCAGTCAGTTACGATTGGCAAAAGCATCTCCTCCACGATCTCCATCAGCACAGGCTGTGTGCTTAGCCCCCAGCTCTACTCGCTGTACACTTCGGACTCAAGTTTGCTGATGACACAAACATCGTGGGCTGAGTCAGAGGTGGTGATGAATTAGCAAATAGGAGGGAGACTGAAAACCTGGCTGAGCGGTGTCGTAACAACACCCTCTTACTCAATGTCGGCAAGACCAAGGAACTGATTGTAGACTTTGCAAGAGGGAAACCAGAGGTCCATCACCTCCTCGGAAGATCAGAGGTGGAGAGGGTTAGCAACTTTAAATTCCAGAGGACCTGTCTGGACCCGGCACATAAGTGCAGTTGCAAAGAGAGCACGGCAGTGCCTCTACTTCCTTCGGAGTTTGCAGAGAAATGGCGTGACATCTGAGACTATGACTAACTTTATAGTTGTGTAGTGGGAGAGTGTATTGACTGGCCTGGAATGGAAACTCTGACAAAAAGTAGTGGATTTGGCCCAGTCCATCACAGGTAAAGTCCTCCCAACCATTGAGCACATCTACACGAAACACTATCACAGGAAAGCTGCATCCATTATCAGGGACCCCCACCACCGAGGCCAGGCTCTTTTCTCGCTGCTGTCATCAGGGAGGAGGTACAGGTGCCTCAGGACTCACATGACCAGGTTCAAGAATGGTTACTACACATGACCATCAGGCTCTTGAATAAAGGGGATAATTACACTCAACTTCACTTGCCCAATCATTGAGATGTTTCCACAACCTAGGGACCTTCATTTATTGCTATTTACTTATATTTGCATTTGCACGGTGTGTTGCCTTCTGCAATCTGGTTGATCTTTCATTGATCCTGTTATAGTTATTACTCTATAGATTTGCTGAGGGTGCCCTCAGGAAATTGAATCTCAGGGTGACTTGTATGCACAGGTCCACAATCCCTTATCCAAAATTCTGAAATCCAAAAAGCTCCGAAAACTGAAGTTTTTTTCGCCGACAGCTGATGTCACTCAGCTGTTGGCGAAAAAATCTTAATTTGCTGTTCGCTGATATTTTGTGCTCACTGTTGACTTTGTGCTCAATTTCACTGTGAAAATGTCAAAAAGAGCTGCAGATACCCCTATGGGTAACAGTTAGAACAAGAGAAGGAAGCATCTATCACTATCAATAACGCAGAAAATGGAGTTATTGCAGAAGCTGAGCGTGGTGTATCTGTGCGGCATCTTACTGAAGAATATGGTGTCAGAACTACCACTGTAGATGATTTAAAGAAACAGAAAGACAAGTTACTGAAGTTTTATAGTGACAGTGATGACCATAAACTAATGAAAAATAGGAGAACAATGCATAGAGCAAAAAATGAAGATCTTGTCTGTGTGTTGATTGAGTGGATTAGACAAAGAAGAAGTGATGTACGCTGCATGTTGATCATGAAACAAACTAGAATATACCATGAAGAACTGAACATCGACGGTGAGTGTCAATATTCAGAGGATTGGCTGCAGAAATTTAAGAAGTGTCATCGTGTAAGATATCTGAAAATCTGTGGTGGAAGAAGCTTCTGCTGATCATGAAGCAGCTGAAAATTACGTTGACGAATTTGCCAAGATAATCTCTGATGAAGACCGGAAGAAATTTACAGTGCTGATGAAACAGCTTTGTACTGGCACTACCTTCCTAGAAAAACACGAACAATGGCTGATGAGGGAGCACCAACAGGTTTTAAAGATGCTAAGGACAGGTTAGCTATTCTTGGGTGTGCCAATGCAGCAGGCACACACAAGGTGAAGTTGGCAGTGATTGGAAAAAGCCAACATCCGAGATGTCTGAAAGCTGTACGCAATTTACCTGTGCATTATTATGCAAACAAGAAAGCATGGGTAACCCGAGAAATGTTTCCTGACTGGTTCAATAACCACTTTGTACCAGCGGCACGAGCTCATTGCAGGCAAGCTGGACTGGAAGAAAACTGTAAAGTTTTATTGCTCCTGACAACTACTCCGCACATCCCCCTGCCGAACTTCTTGTGAAAGGTGATGTTTTCGCAGTTTACTTGCCCCCCCCCCGCCCCCAGGGTGACATCTATGTGGCATCAGCCTTGTGATCAAGGAATTTTACGCTCCATGAAGAGCAAGTATAAAGACTATTTTTTGAATTGTATGCTTTCTGCAGTCAACAGAGGAGTAGAAATCCAAGACTTCCTGAAAGAGTTCAATGTTAAGGATGCCATTTACGCAGTTGCTAATGCTGGGAATGATGTTGATAGATTAACATTAACAAATGCTTGGCACAGACTTTGGCCTACAACAATGTTTGATGTAAACAAACCTACAGATCAAAACTTTGAAGGATTTCGTGTCACTAGTGAGAAGGTGATGATATCAAACCTCGTAACTTACACTAAAATGTTAACGAACAAAAGTGTAAATAAGTTAGAGGAAGCTGACATCGAAGAAACGCTGAACATTGACAATGATGCACCTGTTGTGTATTCCTTGAGTGATGGAGAAATTGCTGAAATGGTGTTTAAGTACAGATAATCATGAAGATAGTAGTGATGATGATGACATAGTGAACACAGGTGAAAAAGCCCCATAGACAATATGGTGAAAATGTGTGATCAGTTAATTGCTGGCCTTGAACAACGTGCATTTATCAGTGAGTGAGAGATTATGGCAGTTTACTCAGTTAAAGAGAGATTGTTTAGGCATAAATCTATGTTAATGAGACAGATGACACTTGAAGAAGTCTTTAAAAATGTTGTCTGTCGTAGTGCTGCTTCACAACTTGAGAATCCTGTTCCTGGCCCATCAGGTACCTGTAGAGTATTTAGCTTTGTTTGCCAGAAGTAATGCAACTTAACTAGCTTAGTTTGAACCTGTATATGTCCTAGAGTATTTAAGTTATTTACCATGTGTTTGATTCGGTTCGTTTGAAGCTGTATATTTTTATATTTTATTGAATGTTTAATAAAACTGTAATAGTATTTGTAGTCTTTATTTATCCCACTTAACTATATGTTTTGTGTTCACTGTTGACTTTGTGTTTAATTTCACTGTGAAAATGTCAAAAAGAGCGTGGATTGGGAAAACCCAGAAGTTCTCTCTCCAGCACACGTTGTTTGAGCATGCATAGACTTTTTTCTTGTCAGTATTCCCTAAATAATACAGTATAACAACTATTTACGTAGCATTTACATTGTATTAGGTATTATAAGTAATCTAGAGATGATTTAAAGTATACGGGAGGATGTGCGTCGGTCCGGAGCTCTCCCGGGTCGTAAAGTCCACCCGCACTGAGACAGGTTAATTATCAATATAATCATCGATTTTCTTAAATCCAAAAACTTCTGAATTCCGAAATGCAACTGGCCCCAAGAATTTGGGATAAGGAATTGTGCACCTGTACTTTGATAATAAATTCACTTTGAACGTAGCATTGGATACACAACATTCACAAGAAACATTAATTAACAGCATAAATTATGTAAGGAAAAACACAAATCAGAACAAAAAAGAGCCTTTGGTAATACAAAATGGTCATTGTGCCTCTTCTCGTTACTGCCGTTGGGCTGACAGTACTCACTCAACAATCGGGAATGTTTCTCTGCCTACACCATCAGTTTATTGTGTGGCCCATGAACATTACCTCTTTACTGCAGTATGTATTTTTGTACTTTATATTAATTGTACTTCTTATGTACTGCTATCACAAAACAATAAATTTCACCTTATGCTTAGTAGTTAGCGCGACACTGTTACGACTTGGGGCGTTGGAGTTTGGAGTTCAATTCCGGTGTCGTCTGTAAGGAATCAGGATCAGAATCAGGTTTAATATCACCGGCATATGACAAGTGTCCTTGAGCAAGGCACTTAACCACACATTGCTCTGCAACGACACCGGTGCCAAGCTGTATGGGTCCTAGTGCCCTTCCCTTGGACAACATCGGTGTCGTGGAGAGGGGAGACTTGCAGCATGGGCAACTACTGGTCTTCCATACAACCTTGCCCAGGCCTGCGCCCTGGAGAGTGAAGACTTTCCAGGTGCAGATCCATGGTCTCGCAAGACTAACGGAGGACGTGATATTTGTTAACTTTACAGCAGCAGTACTATAATAGAGAGAGAAAAAAGCTGTGAATTGCAGTAAATAATATGTAGACACAGACACACACAATAGTTAAGTAAGTACTGCAAAAAAGTAGTGAGGTGGTGTGGTGGGTTCAATATCCACTCTGAAATCTGACGGCAGAGGGGAAGGAGCTGTTCCTGAATTGTTCAGTGTGTGCCTCCTCCCCGAATATCCACTCTGAAATCTGACGGCAGAGGGGAAGGAGCTGTTCCTGAATTGTTCAGCGTGTGCCTCCTCCCCGAAGGTAACAATGGGAAGAGGGCATGTCTTGGGTGGTGGGGGTCCTTAATGATGGACGCTGCCGTTTTGATGGAGCTGACTAAGTTTAGAACTCTCTGCATCTTACTTTGATCCTGTGCAGTAGTGCCCCCATACCAGACAGTGATGTAGCCTGTTAGAATGCTCTCCACTGTACTACTGTAGAAGTTTGCAAGTGTTTAGGTGACATACCAAATCTCCTCAAACTCCTAATGAAGTATAACCACTAACTTGCCTTCTTTATAGCTGCATCAATATGTTGGGTCTGGGTTAGGTCCTCAGAGATACTAACACCCAGGAACTTGAAATTTCTCACTTTCTCCACTACTGATCCCTCTATGAGGACTGGTGTGTGTTCCCTCATCTTACCCTACAATCAGTTCTTTGGTCTTGCTGATGTTGAGTGCAAGGTTGTTGCTGCCTCACCACTCCACTAGCTGATGTATCTGGCTCCTGTACACCCTCTGGTCACCATCTGGCTCCTGTACACCCTCTGGTCACCATCTGGTCACCACCTGTACACCCTCTGGTCACCATCTGGTCACAACCTGTACACCCTCTGGTCACCATCTGGTCACCACCTGTACACCCTCTGGTCACCATCTGGTCACAACCTGTACACCCTCTGGTCACCATCTGGTCACCACCTGTACACCCTCTGGTCACCATCTGGTCACAACCTGTACACCCTCTGGTCACCATCTGGCTCCTGTACACCCTCTGGTCACCCTCTGAAATTCTGCCAACAATGGTTGTATCATCAGCAAATTTATAGATGGCATTTGAGCTGTGCCTAGCCGCACAGTCTGCACATCCTCCCCGTGGAATGTGTGGGTTTTCTCCGGGCGCCCCAGTTTCCTCCCATGGTCCAAAGACGTACTGGTTAGTGGATTAATTGGTCATTGTAAATTGCCCCCACCCGATTACGCTGGAATTAATTTGGTGGGTTGCTGGGCGGCGTGGCTCGAGGGGCCAGAAGGGTCTGTTCCATGCTGTACCTCTACAGAGATAAAAAAAAAAAAGAACCATAAGTCATTAGAACAATTTTGACTCTGATCCTGAGGCAGCAATGAGTTCAGCAGGCTGGCTCAACAATAACCGAGTTATTGAAAGAGCTGAGAAAAATGGAAGTGACAGCAATCCGAAAGCAAAATGCAGAAACTCTGAAAATACTGGAAGCACTCAGCAGGTTAGACAGCAACTCTGAGGATGGAAATAGACGAATGCTTCAAGTCAATGGTTCCTTTTATCAATGGATGAACCATGGCAACCTTAATTGGGTAATCTGTCAAGAAAGAAAATGTATAAATTCAATGCACAAAATCAGTCTCAGTGCGGTTTTCATGCTCGAATGACAGGAATTACCCAACTCTATCTGGCTGTGGTGTTGTCATCATGCACGGTTAATAATGAAAAAAGCACTGTCAGATGGAATGGAAAAGTGAACACCATTTCTCTCTCTAGTTTTAGCTTCATTTTATATTTTTATTATACATGCAACGGAAACTTAACTAGGTACACCTGCTCGTTAATGTAAATATCCAATCAGCCAATCATGTGGCAGCAACCCAGTGCATAAGAGCATGCAGACATGGTCAAGAGGTTCAGTTGTTGTTCAGACCAAACATCAGAATGGGGAAGAAATGTGATCCAAGTGACTTTGGCCGTGGAATGATTGTTGGTGCCAGACGGGGTGGGATTTTCACACACAGCAGAATCTAGAGTTATAGAGAACGGTTTGAAAAAGTGCAGAAAACATTTGGTGAGTGAATATGTGTTGTTAATGAGAGAGGTGAGAGGAGAATGTTCAAACTGTTTCAAGCTGACAGAAAGGCAACAGTAACAAGTAATCACAGGGTACAACAGTGGAGTGCAGAACACACAACACATCGAACCTTGAAGTGGATGGGCTACAGCAGTAGAAGACCATGAGCGTACACTCAGTGGCTGCTTTATTAGATACAGGAGGTAGCGAATAAAATGGCCACTGCGTGTATTTTCTTGTGGATGGGTGGTTGTTCTAGAAAGGTAATGGCGGTCTGTGCAGGTGGTAGAAAGTTACAGAACCTGGTAGTGGAGCAGGGACAGAGTTGTGGGGCTGCGAAGGGCAAATGTCCATCCAAGTCTGTTCCAGGATGCCATACGGGGAGGGGGGTGGCTCTGGAAAAGCAGCTAGAGGAATAAGAGGACAAGTCCATGTGGCCCAGCAAGTCTGGATCCTATTCAATCCTACCTTAGAAGAAGGCTTGACAGTGGCTATACTTCATGTAGCATTTGAAGAGATTTGCTGTGACATGAAAGACTTTTTACAGACGTACTGTGGATTCCGACTGCTTGCTGTGGAGGCTCCAATGCACAGGACTGAAAGAAAAAGCTGTACACAGCTAGCTCCATTATGGGCACAGTCCTCCCCACCATCGAGGACGTCTTCAAAAGGTGGTGCCTCCTGAAGGTGACACCATCATGAAGGTACAGGAGCCTGAAGACACACACTCAATGTTTGGGGAACAGCTTCTTCCCCTCTGCCACCAGATTCCAGAATGATCCATGAGCACCACCTCACTATTTTGCTCTTTTTCTGCACTATTTATCTATTTATTTTTGTAACGTTTCTATGTATTCCATTGTACGTTTGTCTCAAAACAGCAGGTTTTGTGACATATGTGTGTGATAATAAACTGGATTCTGATTCTGAGTCCTTCAGGACCAAAATCTATCGATGTGAATCTTTAACATCCACACTAATTGAGCTTCCACAGAGAAATTCACAACAATTTTGTGAAAATCTTTCCCTTACTGTCAGTTCCAAGTGACCAGCTCCTTACCCACAGGCTGTATTACCTGGGTCAGGACTCTCCAAGTGACCAGCTCCTTACCCACAAGCTGTACTGCCTGGGTCAGGGCTCTCCAAGTGACCAGCTCCTGATCCACAAACTGTACTGCCTGGGTCAGGGCTCTCCAAGTGACCAGCTCCTGATCCACAAACTGTACTGCCTGGGTCAGGACTCTCCAAGTGACCAGCTCCTTACCCACAAGCTGTACTGCCTGGGTCAGGACTCTCCAAGTGACCAGCTCCTGATCCATAATCTATATTACCTGGGTCAGGACTCTCCAAGTGACCAGCTCCTTACCCACAAACTGTACTGCCTGGGTCAGGACTCTCCAAGTGACCAGCTCCTGATCCACAAACTGTACTGCCTGGGTCACGACTCTCCAAGTGACCAGCTCCTGATCCATAAACTGTACTGCCTGGGTCAGGGCTCTCCGAGTGACCAGCTCCTGATCCATAAACTGTACTGCCTGGGTCAGGACTCTCCAAGTGACCAGCTCCTGATCCATAAACTGTACTGCCTGGGTCAGGACTCTTCAAGTGACCAGCTCCTTACCCACAAACTGTACTGCCTGGGACAGAACTCTCCAAGTGACCAGCTCCTTACCCACAAACTGTACTGCCTGGGTCAGGACTCTCCAAGTGACCAGCTCCTTACCCACACGCTGTACTGCCTGGGTCAGGACTCTCCAAGTGACCAGCTCCTGATCCATAATCTATATTACCTGGGTCAGGACTCTCCAAGTGACCAGGTCCTGATCCATAAACTGTACTGCCTGGGTCAGGGCTCTCCAAGTGACCAGCTCCTTACCCACAAGCTGAACTGCTTGGGTCAGGACTCTCCAAGTGACCAGCTCCTGATCCACAAACTGTACTGCCTGGGTCAGGACTCTCCAAGTGACCAGCTCCTTACACACACGCTGTACTGCCTGGGTCAGGACACTTCAAGTGACCAGCTCCTGATCCATAAACTGTACTGCCTGGGTCAGGACTCTCCAAGTGACCAGCTCCTGATCCATAAACTGTACTGCCTGGGTCAGGACTCTCCAAGTGACCAGCTCCTGATCCACAAACTGTACTGCCTGGGTCAGGGCTCTCCAAGTGACCAGCTCCTGATCCATAAACTGTACTGCCTGAGTCAGGACTCTCCAAATGACCAGCTCCCGACCCACACGCTGTACTGCCTGGGTCAGGACTCTCCAAGTGACCAGCTCCTTACCCACAAACTGTACTGCCTGGGTCAGGACTCTCCAAGTGACCAGCTCCTGATCCATAAACTGTACTGCCTGGGTCAGGACACTCCAAGTGACCAGCTCCTGATCCACAAACTGTACTGCCTGGGTCACGACTCTCCAAGTGACCAGCTCCTTACCCACAAACTGTACTGCCTGGGTCAGGACTCTCCAAGTGACCAGCTCCCTACCCACACGCTGTACTGCCTGGGTCAGGACTCTCCAAGTGACCAGCTCCTGATCCATAAACTGTACTGCCTGGGTCAGGGCTCTCCAAGTGACCAGCTCCTTACCCACAAGCTGAACTGCTTGGGTCAGGACTCTCCAAGTGACCAGCTCCTGATCCACAAACTGTACTGCCTGGGTCAGGACTCTCCAAGTGACCAGCTCCCTACCCACACGCTGTACTGCCTGGGTCAGGACTCTCTAAGTGACCAGCTCCCTACCCACACGCTGTACTGCCTGGGTCTGGACTCTCCAAGTGACCAGTTCCTTACCCACAAACTGTACTGCCTGGGTCAGGACTCTCTAAGTGACCAGCTCCCTACCCACACGCTGTACTGCCTGGGTCAGGACTCTCCAAGTGACCAGCTCTTTACCCACAAGCTGTACTGCCTGGGTCAGGACTCTCCAAGTGACCAGCTCCTGATCCATAAACTGTACTGCCTGGGTCAGGACTCTCCAAGTGACCAGCTCCTGATCCACAAACTGTACTGCCCGGGTCAGGACTCTCCAATTGACCAGCTCCTTACCCACACGCTGTACTGCCTGGGTCAGGACTCTCCAAGTGACCAGCTCCTGATCCATAATCTGTACTACCTGGGTCAGGACTCTCCAAGTGACCAGCTCCTGATCCATAAACTGTACTGCCTGAGTCAGGGCTCTCCAAGTGACCAGCTCCTGATCCACAAACTGTACTGCCTGGGTCAGGACTCTCCAAGTGACCAGCTCCCTACCCACACGCTGTACTGCCTGGGTCAGGACTCTCCAAGTGACCAGCTCCCTACCCACACGCTGTACTGCCTGGGTCAGGACTCTCTAAGTGACCAGCTCCCTACCCACACGCTGTACTGCCTGGGTCAGGACTCTCCAAGTGACCAGCTCTTTACCCACAAGCTGTACTGCCTGGGTCAGGACTCTCCAAGTGACCAGCTCCTGATCCATAATCTATATTACCTGGGTCAGGACTCTCCAAGTGACCAGCTCCTTACCCACAAACTGTACTGCCTGGGTCAGGACTCTCCAAGTGACCAGCTCCTGATCCATAATCTGTACTGCCTGGGTCAGGACTCTCCAAGTGACCAGCTCCTGATCCACAAACTGTACTGCCCGGGTCAGGACTCTCCAATTGACCAGCTCCTTACCCACAAGCTGTACTGCCTGGGTCAGGGCTCTCCAAGTGACCAGCTCCTGATCCACAAACTGTACTGCCTGGGTCAGGGCTCTCCAAGTGACCAGCTCCTGATCCACAAACTGTACTGCCTGGGTCAGGACTCTCCAAGTGACCAGCTCCTTACCCACAAGCTGTACTGCCTGGGTCAGGACTCTCCAAGTGACCAGCTCCTGATCCATAATCTATATTACCTGGGTCAGGACTCTCCAAGTGACCAGCTCCTTACCCACAAACTGTACTGCCTGGGTCAGGACTCTCCAAGTGACCAGCTCCTGATCCATAAACTGTACTGCGTGGGTCAGGACTCTTCAAGTGACCAGCTCCTTACCCACAAACTGTACTGCCTGGGACAGAACTCTCCAAGTGACCAGCTCCTTACCCACAAACTGTACTGCCTGGGTCAGGACTCTCCAAGTGACCAGCTCCCTACCCACACGCTGTACTGCCTGGGTCAGGACTCTCCAAGTGACCAGCTCCTGATCCATAATCTATATTACCTGGGTCAGGACTCTCCAAGTGACCAGGTCCTGATCCATAAACTGTACTGCCTGGGTCAGGGCTCTCCAAGTGACCAGCTCCTTACCCACAAGCTGAACTGCTTGGGTCAGGACTCTCCAAGTGACCAGCTCCTGATCCACAAACTGTACTGCCTGGGTCAGGACTCTCCAAGTGACCAGCTCCTTACACACACGCTGTACTGCCTGGGTCAGGACACTTCAAGTGACCAGCTCCTGATCCATAAACTGTACTGCCTGGGTCAGGACTCTCCAAGTGACCAGCTCCTGATCCATAAACTGTACTGCCTGGGTCAGGACTCTCCAAGTGACCAGCTCCTGATCCACAAACTGTACTGCCTGGGTCAGGGCTCTCCAAGTGACCAGCTCCTGATCCATAAACTGTACTGCCTGAGTCAGGACTCTCCAAATGACCAGCTCCCGACCCACACGCTGTACTGCCTGGGTCAGGACTCTCCAAGTGACCAGCTCCTTACCCACAAACTGTACTGCCTGGGTCAGGACTCTCCAAGTGACCAGCTCCTGATCCATAAACTGTACTGCCTGGGTCAGGACACTCCAAGTGACCAGCTCCTGATCCACAAACTGTACTGCCTGGGTCACGACTCTCCAAGTGACCAGCTCCTTACCCACAAACTGTACTGCCTGGGTCAGGACTCTCCAAGTGACCAGCTCCCTACCCACACGCTGTACTGCCTGGGTCAGGACTCTCCAAGTGACCAGCTCCTGATCCATAATCTATATTACCTGGGTCAGGACTCTCCAAGTGACCAGGTCCTGATCCATAAACTGTACTGCCTGGGTCAGGGCTCTCCAAGTGACCAGCTCCTTACCCACAAGCTGAACTGCTTGGGTCAGGACTCTCCAAGTGACCAGCTCCTGATCCACAAACTGTACTGCCTGGGTCAGGACTCTCCAAGTGACCAGCTCCTTACACACACGCTGTACTGCCTGGGTCAGGACTCTTCAAGTGACCAGCTCCTGATCCATAAACTGTACTGCCTGGGTCAGGACTCTCCAAGTGACCAGCTCCTGATCCATAAACTGTACTGCCTGGGTCAGGACTCTCCAAGTGACCAGCTCCCTACCCACACGCTGTACTGCCTGAGTCAGGACTCTCTAAGTGACCAGCTCCCTACCCACACGCTGTACTGCCTGGGTCAGGACTCTCCAAGTGACCAGTTCCTTACCCACAAACTGTACTGCCTGGGTCAGGACTCTCTAAGTGACCAGCTCCCTACCCACACGCTGTACTGCCTGGGTCAGGACTCTCCAAGTGACCAGCTCTTTACCCACAAGCTGTACTGGCTGGGTCAGGACTCTCCAAGTGACCAGCTCCTGATCCATAAACTGTACTGCCTGGGTCAGGACTCTCCAAGTGACCAGCTCCTGATCCACAAACTGTACTGCCCGGGTCAGGACTCTCCAATTGACCAGCTCCTTACCCACACGCTGTACTGCCTGGGTCAGGACTCTCCAAGTGACCAGCTCCTTACCCACACGCTGTACTGCCTGGGTCAGGACTCTCCAAGTGACCAGCTCCTGATCCATAATCTGTACTACCTGGGTCAGGACTCTCCAAGTGACCAGCTCCTGATCCATAAACTGTACTCCCTGAGTCAGGGCTCTCCAAGTGACCAGCTCCTGATCCATAAACTGTACTGCCTGGGTCAGGACTCTCTAAGTGACCAGCTCCCTACCCACACGCTGTACTGCCTGGGTCTGGACTCTCCAAGTGACCAGTTCCTTACCCACAAACTGTACTGCCTGGGTCAGGACTCTCTAAGTGACCAGCTCCCTACCCACACGCTGTACTGCCTGGGTCAGGACTCTCCAAGTGACCAGCTCTTTACCCACAAGCTGTACTGCCTGGGTCAGGACTCTCCAAGTGACCAGCTCCTGATCCATAAACTGTACTGCCTGGGTCAGGACTCTCCAAGTGACCAGCTCCTGATCCACAAACTGTACTGCCCGGGTCAGGACTCTCCAATTGACCAGCTCCTTACCCACACGCTGTACTGCCTGGGTCAGGACTCTCCAAGTGACCAGCTCCTTACCCACACGCTGTACTGCCTGGGTCAGGACTCTCCAAGTGACCAGCTCCTGATCCATAATCTGTACTACCTGGGTCAGGACTCTCCAAGTCACCAGCTCCTGATCCATAAACTGTACTGCCTGAGTCAGGGCTCTCCAAGTGACCAGCTCCTGATCCACAAACTGTACTGCCTGGGTCAGGACTCTCCAAGTGACCAGCTCCCTACCCACACGCTGTACTGCCTGGGTCAGGACTCTCCAAGTGACCAGCTCCCTACCCACACGCTGTACTGCCTGGGTCAGGACTCTCTAAGTGACCAGCTCCCTACCCACACACTGTACTGCCTGGGTCAGGACTCTCCAAGTGACCAGCTCTTTACCCACAAGCTGTACTGCCTGGGTCAGGACTCTCCAAGTGACCAGCTCCTGATCCATAATCTATATTACCTGGGTCAGGACTCTCCAAGTGACCAGCTCCTTACCCACAAACTGTACTGCCTGGGTCAGGACTCTCCAAGTGACCAGCTCCTGATCCATAAACTGTACTGCCTGGGTCAGGACTCTCCAAGTGACCAGCTCCTGATCCACAAACTGTACTGCCCGGGTCAGGACTCTCCAATTGACCAGCTCCTTACCCACACGCTGTACTGCCTGGGTCAGGACTCTCCAAGTGACCAGCTCCTTACCCACATGCTGTACTGCCTGGGTCAGGACTCTCCAAGTGACCAGCTCCTGATCCATAATCTGTACTACCTGGGTCAGGACTCTCCAAGTGACCAGCTCCTGATCCATAAACTGTACTGCCTGAGTCAGGGCTCTCCAAGTGACCAGCTCCTGATCCACAAACTGTACTGCCTGGGTCACGACTCTCCAAGTGACCAGCTCCCTACCCACACGCTGTACTGCCTGGGTCAGGACTCTCCAAGTGACCAGCTCCTTACCAACAAGCTGTACTGCCTGGGTCAGGACTCTCCAAGTGACCAGCTCCTGATCCATAATCTATATTACCTGGGTCAGGACTCTCCAAGTGACCAGCTCCTGATCCACAAACTGTACTGCCCGGGTCAGGACTCTCCAATTGACCAGCTCCTTACCCACACGCTGTACTGCCTGGGTCAGGACTCTCCAAGTGACCAGCTCCTGATCCATAATCTGTACTACCTGGGTCAGGACTCTCCAAGTGACCAGCTCCTGATCCATAAACTGTACTGCCTGAGTCAGGGCTCTCCAAGTGACCAGCTCCTGATCCACAAACTGTACTGCCTGGGTCAGGACTCTCCAAGTGACCAGCTCCCTACCCACACGCTGTACTGCCTGGGTCAGGACTCTCCAAGTGACCAGCTCCCTACCCACACGCTGTACTGCCTGGGTCAGGACTCTCTAAGTGACCAGCTCCCTACCCACACGCTGTACTGCCTGGGTCAGGACTCTCCAAGTGACCAGCTCTTTACCCACAAGCTGTACTGCCTGGGTCAGGACTCTCCAAGTGACCAGCTCCTGATCCATAATCTATATTACCTGGGTCAGGACTCTCCAAGTGACCAGCTCCTTACCCACAAACTGTACTGCCTGGGTCAGGAGTCTCCAAGTGACCAGCTCCTGATCCATAAACTGTACTGCCTGGGTCAGGACTCTCCAAGTGACCAGCTCCTGATCCACAAACTGTACTGCCCGGGTCAGGACTCTCCAATTGACCAGCTCCTTACCCACAAGCTGTACTGCCTGGGTCAGGGCTCTCCAAGTGACCAGCTCCTGATCCACAAACTGTACTGCCTGGGTCAGGGCTCTCCAAGTGACCAGCTCCTGATCCACAAACTGTACTGCCTGGGTCAGGACTCTCCAAGTGACCAGCTCCTTACCCACAAGCTGTACTGCCTGGGTCAGGACTCTCCAAGTGACCAGCTCCTGATCCATAATCTATATTACCTGGGTCAGGACTCTCCAAGTGACCAGCTCCTTACCCACAAACTGTACTGCCTGGGTCAGGACTCTCCCAGTGACCAGCTCCTGATCCATAAACTGTACTGCGTGGGTCAGGACTCTTCAAGTGACCAGCTCCTTACCCACAAACTGTACTGCCTGGGACAGAACTCTCCAAGTGACCAGCTCCTTACCCACAAACTGTACTGCCTGGGTCAGGACTCTCCAAGTGACCAGCTCCCTACCCACACGCTGTACTGCCTGGGTCAGGACTCTCCAAGTGACCAGCTCCTGATCCATAATCTATATTACCTGGGTCAGGACTCTCCAAGTGACCAGGTCCTGATCCATAAACTGTACTGCCTGGGTCAGGGCTCTCCAAGTGACCAGCTCCTTACCCACAAGCTGAACTGCTTGGGTCAGGACTCTCCAAGTGACCAGCTCCTGATCCACAAACTGTACTGCCTGGGTCAGGACTCTCCAAGTGACCAGCTCCTTACACACACGCTGTACTGCCTGGGTCAGGACACTTCAAGTGACCAGCTCCTGATCCATAAACTGTACTGCCTGGGTCAGGACTCTCCAAGTGACCAGCTCCTGATCCATAAACTGTACTGCCTGGGTCAGGACTCTCCAAGTGACCAGCTCCTGATCCACAAACTGTACTGCCTGGGTCAGGGCTCTCCAAGTGACCAGCTGCTGATCCATAAACTGTACTGCCTGAGTCAGGACTCTCCAAATGACCAGCTCCCGACCCACACGCTGTACTGCCTGGGTCAGGACTCTCCAAGTGACCAGCTCCTTACCCACAAACTGTACTGCCTGGGTCAGGACTCTCCAAGTGACCAGCTCCTGATCCATAAACTGTACTGCCTGGGTCAGGACTCTCCAAGTGACCAGCTCCTGATCCACAAACTGTACTGCCCGGGTCAGGACTCTCCAATTGACCAGCTCCTTACCCACAAGCTGTACTGCCTGGGTCAGGGCTCTCCAAGTGACCAGCTCCTGATCCACAAACTGTACTGCCTGGGTCAGGGCTCTCCAAGTGACCAGCTCCTGATCCACAAACTGTACTGCCTGGGTCAGGACTCTCCAAGTGACCAGCTCCTTACCCACAAGCTGTACTGCCTGGGTCAGGACTCTCCAAGTGACCAGCTCCTGATCCATAATCTATATTACCTGTGTCAGGACTCTCCAAGTGACCAGCTCCTTACCCACAAACTGTACTGCCTGGGTCAGGACTCTCCCAGTGACCAGCTCCTGATCCATAAACTGTACTGCGTGGGTCAGGACTCTTCAAGTGACCAGCTCCTTACCCACAAACTGTACTGCCTGGGACAGAACTCTCCAAGTGACCAGCTCCTTACCCACAAACTGTACTGCCTGGGTCAGGACTCTCCAAGTGACCAGCTCCCTACCCACAGGCTGTACTGCCTGGGTCAGGACTCTCCAAGTGACCAGCTCCTGATCCATAATCTATATTACCTGGGTCAGGACTCTCCAAGTGACCAGGTCCTGATCCATAAACTGTACTGCCTGGGTCAGGGCTCTCCAAGTGACCAGCTCCTTACCCACAAGCTGAACTGCTTGGGTCAGGACTCTCCAAGTGACCAGCTCCTGATCCACAAACTGTACTGCCTGGGTCAGGACTCTCCAAGTGACCAGCTCCTTACACACACGCTGTACTGCCTGGGTCAGGACACTTCAAGTGACCAGCTCCTGATCCATAAACTGTACTGCCTGGGTCAGGACTCTCCAAGTGACCAGCTCCTGATCCATAAACTGTACTGCCTGGGTCAGGACTCTCCAAGTGACCAGCTCCTGATCCACAAACTGTACTGCCTGGGTCAGGGCTCTCCAAGTGACCAGCTGCTGATCCATAAACTGTACTGCCTGAGTCAGGACTCTCCAAATGACCAGCTCCCGACCCACACGCTGTACTGCCTGGGTCAGGACTCTCCAAGTGACCAGCTCCTTACCCACAAACTGTACTGCCTGGGTCAGGACTCTCCAAGTGACCAGCTCCTGATCCATAAACTGTACTGCCTGGGTCAGGACACTCCAAGTGACCAGCTCCTGATCCACAAACTGTACTGCCTGGGTCACGACTCTCCAAGTGACCAGCTCCTTACCCACAAACTGTACTGCCTGGGTCAGGACTCTCCAAGTGACCAGCTCCCTACCCACACGCTGTACTGCCTGGGTCAGGACTCTCCAAGTGACCAGCTCCTGATCCATAATCTATATTACCTGGGTCAGGACTCTCCAAGTGACCAGGTCCTGATCCATAAACTGTACTGCCTGGGTCAGGGCTCTCCAAGTGACCAGCTCCTTACCCACAAGCTGAACTGCTTGGGTCAGGACTCTCCAAGTGACCAGCTCCTGATCCACAAACTGTACTGCCTGGGTCAGGACTCTCCAAGTGACCAGCTCCTTACACACACGCTGTACTGCCTGGGTCAGGACTCTTCAAGTGACCAGCTCCTGATCCATAAACTGTACTGCCTGGGTCAGGACTCTCCAAGTGACCAGCTCCTGATCCATAAACTGTACTGCCTGGGTCAGGACTCTCCAAGTGACCAGCTCCCTACCCACACGCTGTACTGCCTGAGTCAGGACTCTCTAAGTGACCAGCTCCCTACCCACACGCTGTACTGCCTGGGTCTGGACTCTCCAAGTGACCAGTTCCTTACCCACAAACTGTACTGCCTGGGTCAGGACTCTCTAAGTGACCAGCTCCCTACCCACACGCTGTACTGCCTGGGTCAGGACTCTCCAAGTGACCAGCTCTTTACCCACAAGCTGTACTGGCTGGGTCAGGACTCTCCAAGTGACCAGCTCCAGATCCATAAACTGTACTGCCTGGGTCAGGACTCTCCAAGTGACCAGCTCCTGATCCACAAACTGTACTGCCCGGGTCAGGACTCTCCAATTGACCAGCTCCTTACCCACACGCTGTACTGCCTGGGTCAGGACTCTCCAAGTGACCAGCTCCTTACCCACACGCTGTACTGCCTGGGTCAGGACTCTCCAAGTGACCAGCTCCTGATCCATAATCTGTGCTACCTGGGTCAGGACTCTCCAAGTGACCAGCTCCTGATCCATAAACTGTACTCCCTGAGTCAGGGCTCTCCAAGTGACCAGCTCCTGATCCACAAACTGTACTGCCTGGGTCAGGACTCTCTAAGTGACCAGCTCCATACCCACACGCTGTACTGCCTGGGTCTGGACTCTCCAAGTGACCAGTTCCTTACCCACAAACTGTACTGCCTGGGTCAGGACTCTCTAAGTGACCAGCTCCCTACCCACACGCTGTACTGCCTGGGTCAGGACTCTCCAAGTGACCAGCTCTTTACCCACAAGCTGTACTGCCTGGGTCAGGACTCTCCAAGTGACCAGCTCCTGATCCATAAACTGTACTGCCTGGGTCAGGACTCTCCAAGTGACCAGCTCCTGATCCACAAACTGTACTGCCCGGGTCAGGACTCTCCAATTGACCAGCTCCTTACCCACACGCTGTACTGCCTGGGTCAGGACTCTCCAAGTGACCAGCTCCTTACCCACACGCTGTACTGCCTGGGTCAGGACTCTCCAAGTGACCAGCTCCTGATCCATAATCTGTACTACCTGGGTCAGGACTCTCCAAGTGACCAGCTCCTGATCCATAAACTGTACTGCCTGAGTCAGGGCTCTCCAAGTGACCAGCTCCTGATCCACAAACTGTACTGCCTGGGTCAGGACTCTCCAAGTGACCAGCTCCTGATCCATAAACTGTACTGCCTGAGTCAGGGCTCTCCAAGTGACCAGCTCCTGATCCACAAACTGTACTGCCTGGGTCAGGACTCTCCAAGTGACCAGCTCCCTACCCACACGCTGTACTGCCTGGGTCAGGACTCTCCAAGTGACCAGCTCCCTACCCACACGCTGTACTGCCTGGGTCAGGACTCTCCAAGTGACCAGCTCTTTACCCACAAGCTGTACTGCCTGGGTCAGGACTCTCCAAGTGACCAGCTCCTGATCCATAATCTGTACTACCTGGGTCAGGACTCTCCAAGTGACCAGCTCCTGATCCATAAACTGTACTCCCTGAGTCAGGGCTCTCCAAGTGACCAGCTCCTGATCCATAAACTGTACTGCCTGGGTCAGGACTCTCTAAGTGACCAGCTCCCTACCCACACGCTGTACTGCCTGGGTCTGGACTCTCCAAGTGACCAGTTCCTTACCCACAAACTGTACTGCCTGGGTCAGGACTCTCTAAGTGACCAGCTCCCTACCCACACGCTGTACTGCCTGGGTCAGGACTCTCCAAGTGACCAGCTCTTTACCCACAAGCTGTACTGCCTGGGTCAGGACTCTCCAAGTGACCAGCTCCTGATCCATAAACTGTACTGCCTGGGTCAGGACTCTCCAAGTGACCAGCTCCTGATCCACAAACTGTACTGCCCGGGTCAGGACTCTCCAATTGACCAGCTCCTTACCCACACGCTGTACTGCCTGGGTCAGGACTCTCCAAGTGACCAGCTCCTTACCCACACGCTGTACTGCCTGGGTCAGGACTCTCCAAGTGACCAGCTCCTGATCCATAATCTGTACTACCTGGGTCAGGACTCTCCAAGTCACCAGCTCCTGATCCATAAACTGTACTGCCTGAGTCAGGGCTCTCCAAGTGACCAGCTCCTGATCCACAAACTGTACTGCCTGGGTCAGGACTCTCCAAGTGACCAGCTCCCTACCCACACGCTGTACTGCCTGGGTCAGGACTCTCCAAGTGACCAGCTCCCTACCCACACGCTGTACTGCCTGGGTCAGGACTCTCTAAGTGACCAGCTCCCTACCCACACGCTGTACTGCCTGGGTCAGGACTCTCCAAGTGACCAGCTCTTTACCCACAAGCTGTACTGCCTGGGTCAGGACTCTCCAAGTGACCAGCTCCTGATCCATAATCTATATTACCTGGGTCAGGACTCTCCAAGTGACCAGCTCCTTACCCACAAACTGTACTGCCTGGGTCAGGACTCTCCAAGTGACCAGCTCCTGATCCACAAACTGTACTGCCCGGGTCAGGACTCTCCAATTGACCAGCTCCTTACCCACACGCTGTACTGCCTGGGTCAGGACTCTCCAAGTGACCAGCTCCTTACCCACATGCTGTACTGCCTGGGTCAGGACTCTCCAAGTGACCAGCTCCTGATCCATAATCTGTACTACCTGGGTCAGGACTCTCCAAGTGACCAGCTCCTGATCCATAAACTGTACTGCCTGAGTCAGGTCTCTCCAAGTGACCAGCTCCTGATCCACAAACTGTACTGCCTGGGTCACGACTCTCCAAGTGACCAGCTCCCTACCCACACGCTGTACTGCCTGGGTCAGGACTCTCCAAGTGACCAGCTCCTTACCAACAAGCTGTACTGCCTGGGTCAGGACTCTCCAAGTGACCAGCTCCTGATCCATAATCTATATTACCTGGGTCAGGACTCTCCAAGTGACCAGCTCCTGATCCACAAACTGTACTGCCCGGGTCAGGACTCTCCAATTGACCAGCTCCTTACCCACACGCTGTACTGCCTGGGTCAGGACTCTCCAAGTGACCAGCTCCTGATCCATAATCTGTACTACCTGGGTCAGGACTCTCCAAGTGACCAGCTCCTGATCCATAAACTGTACTGCCTGAGTCAGGGCTCTCCAAGTGACCAGCTCCTGATCCACAAACTGTACTGCCTGGGTCAGGACTCTCCAAGTGACCAGCTCCCTACCCACACGCTGTACTGCCTGGGTCAGGACTCTCCAAGTGACCAGCTCCCTACCCACACGCTGTACTGCCTGGGTCAGGACTCTCTAAGTGACCAGCTCCCTACCCACACGCTGTACTGCCTGGGTCAGGACTCTCCAAGTGACCAGCTCTTTACCCACAAGCTGTACTGCCTGGGTCAGGACTCTCCAAGTGACCAGCTCCTGATCCATAATCTATATTACCTGGGTCAGGACTCTCCAAGTGACCAGCTCCTTACCCACAAACTGTACTGCCTGGGTCAGGAGTCTCCAAGTGACCAGCTCCTGATCCATAAACTGTACTGCCTGGGTCAGGACTCTCCAAGTGACCAGCTCCTGATCCACAAACTGTACTGCCCGGGTCAGGACTCTCCAATTGACCAGCTCCTTACCCACAAGCTGTACTGCCTGGGTCAGGGCTCTCCAAGTGACCAGCTCCTGATCCACAAACTGTACTGCCTGGGTCAGGGCTCTCCAAGTGACCAGCTCCTGATCCACAAACTGTACTGCCTGGGTCAGGACTCTCCAAGTGACCAGCTCCTTACCCACAAGCTGTACTGCCTGGGTCAGGACTCTCCAAGTGACCAGCTCCTGATCCATAATCTATATTACCTGGGTCAGGACTCTCCAAGTGACCAGCTCCTTACCCACAAACTGTACTGCCTGGGTCAGGACTCTCCCAGTGACCAGCTCCTGATCCATAAACTGTACTGCGTGGGTCAGGACTCTTCAAGTGACCAGCTCCTTACCCACAAACTGTACTGCCTGGGACAGAACTCTCCAAGTGACCAGCTCCTTACCCACAAACTGTACTGCCTGGGTCAGGACTCTCCAAGTGACCAGCTCCCTACCCACAGGCTGTACTGCCTGGGTCAGGACTCTCCAAGTGACCAGCTCCTGATCCATAATCTATATTACCTGGGTCAGGACTCTCCAAGTGACCAGGTCCTGATCCATAAACTGTACTGCCTGGGTCAGGGCTCTCCAAGTGACCAGCTCCTTACCCACAAGCTGAACTGCTTGGGTCAGGACTCTCCAAGTGACCAGCTCCTGATCCACAAACTGTACTGCCTGGGTCAGGACTCTCCAAGTGACCAGCTCCTTACACACACGCTGTACTGCCTGGGTCAGGACACTTCAAGTGACCAGCTCCTGATCCATAAACTGTACTGCCTGGGTCAGGACTCTCCAAGTGACCAGCTCCTGATCCATAAACTGTACTGCCTGGGTCAGGACTCTCCAAGTGACCAGCTCCTGATCCACAAACTGTACTGCCTGGGTCAGGGCTCTCCAAGTGACCAGCTCCTTACCCACAAACTGTACTGCCTGGGTCAGGACTCTCCAAGTGACCAGCTCCTGATCCATAAACTGTACTGCCTGGGTCAGGACTCTCCAAGTGACCAGCTCCTGATCCACAAACTGTACTGCCCGGGTCAGGACTCTCCAATTGACCAGCTCCTTACCCACAAGCTGTACTGCCTGGGTCAGGGCTCTCCAAGTGACCAGCTCCTGATCCACAAACTGTACTGCCTGGGTCAGGGCTCTCCAAGTGACCAGCTCCTGATCCACAAACTGTACTGCCTGGGTCAGGACTCTCCAAGTGACCAGCTCCTTACCCACAAGCTGTACTGCCTGGGTCAGGACTCTCCAAGTGACCAGCTCCTGATCCATAATCTATATTACCTGTGTCAGGACTCTCCAAGTGACCAGCTCCTTACCCACAAACTGTACTGCCTGGGTCAGGACTCTCCCAGTGACCAGCTCCTGATCCATAAACTGTACTGCGTGGGTCAGGACTCTTCAAGTGACCAGCTCCTTACCCACAAACTGTACTGCCTGGGACAGAACTCTCCAAGTGACCAGCTCCTTACCCACAAACTGTACTGCCTGGGTCAGGACTCTCCAAGTGACCAGCTCCCTACCCACAGGCTGTACTGCCTGGGTCAGGACTCTCCAAGTGACCAGCTCCTGATCCATAATCTATATTACCTGGGTCAGGACTCTCCAAGTGACCAGGTCCTGATCCATAAACTGTACTGCCTGGGTCAGGGCTCTCCAAGTGACCAGCTCCTTACCCACAAGCTGAACTGCTTGGGTCAGGACTCTCCAAGTGACCAGCTCCTGATCCACAAACTGTACTGCCTGGGTCAGGACTCTCCAAGTGACCAGCTCCTTACACACACGCTGTACTGCCTGGGTCAGGACACTTCAAGTGACCAGCTCCTGATCCATAAACTGTACTGCCTGGGTCAGGACTCTCCAAGTGACCAGCTCCTGATCCATAAACTGTACTGCCTGGGTCAGGACTCTCCAAGTGACCAGCTCCTGATCCACAAACTGTACTGCCTGGGTCAGGGCTCTCCAAGTGACCAGCTGCTGATCCATAAACTGTACTGCCTGAGTCAGGACTCTCCAAATGACCAGCTCCCGACCCACACGCTGTACTGCCTGGGTCAGGACTCTCCAAGTGACCAGCTCCTTACCCACAAACTGTACTGCCTGGGTCAGGACTCTCCAAGTGACCAGCTCCTGATCCATAAACTGTACTGCCTGGGTCAGGACACTCCAAGTGACCAGCTCCTGATCCACAAACTGTACTGCCTGGGTCACGACTCTCCAAGTGACCAGCTCCTTACCCACAAACTGTACTGCCTGGGTCAGGACTCTCCAAGTGACCAGCTCCCTACCCACACGCTGTACTGCCTGGGTCAGGACTCTCCAAGTGACCAGCTCCTGATCCATAATCTATATTACCTGGGTCAGGACTCTCCAAGTGACCAGGTCCTGATCCATAAACTGTACTGCCTGGGTCAGGGCTCTCCAAGTGACCAGCTCCTTACCCACAAGCTGAACTGCTTGGGTCAGGACTCTCCAAGTGACCAGCTCCTGATCCACAAACTGTACTGCCTGGGTCAGGACTCTCCAAGTGACCAGCTCCTTACACACACGCTGTACTGCCTGGGTCAGGACTCTTCAAGTGACCAGCTCCTGATCCATAAACTGTACTGCCTGGGTCAGGACTCTCCAAGTGACCAGCTCCTGATCCATAAACTGTACTGCCTGGGTCAGGACTCTCCAAGTGACCAGCTCCCTACCCACACGCTGTACTGCCTGAGTCAGGACTCTCTAAGTGACCAGCTCCCTACCCACACGCTGTACTGCCTGGGTCTGGACTCTCCAAGTGACCAGTTCCTTACCCACAAACTGTACTGCCTGGGTCAGGACTCTCTAAGTGACCAGCTCCCTACCCACACGCTGTACTGCCTGGGTCAGGACTCTCCAAGTGACCAGCTCTTTACCCACAAGCTGTACTGGCTGGGTCAGGACTCTCCAAGTGACCAGCTCCTGATCCATAAACTGTACTGCCTGGGTCAGGACTCTCCAAGTGACCAGCTCCTGATCCACAAACTGTACTGCCCGGGTCAGGACTCTCCAATTGACCAGCTCCTTACCCACACGCTGTACTGCCTGGGTCAGGACTCTCCAAGTGACCAGCTCCTTACCCACACGCTGTACTGCCTGGGTCAGGACTCTCCAAGTGACCAGCTCCTGATCCATAATCTGTGCTACCTGGGTCAGGACTCTCCAAGTGACCAGCTCCTGATCCATAAACTGTACTCCCTGAGTCAGGGCTCTCCAAGTGACCAGCTCCTGATCCACAAACTGTACTGCCTGGGTCAGGACTCTCTAAGTGACCAGCTCCCTACCCACACGCTGTACTGCCTGGGTCTGGACTCTCCAAGTGACCAGTTCCTTACCCACAAACTGTACTGCCTGGGTCAGGACTCTCTAAGTGACCAGCTCCCTACCCACACGCTGTACTGCCTGGGTCAGGACTCTCCAAGTGACCAGCTCTTTACCCACAAGCTGTACTGCCTGGGTCAGGACTCTCCAAGTGACCAGCTCCTGATCCATAAACTGTACTGCCTGGGTCAGGACTCTCCAAGTGACCAGCTCCTGATCCACAAACTGTACTGCCCGGGTCAGGACTCTCCAATTGACCAGCTCCTTACCCACACGCTGTACTGCCTGGGTCAGGACTCTCCAAGTGACCAGCTCCTTACCCACACGCTGTACTGCCTGGGTCAGGACTCTCCAAGTGACCAGCTCCTGATCCATAATCTGTACTACCTGGGTCAGGACTCTCCAAGTGACCAGCTCCTGATCCATAAACTGTACTGCCTGAGTCAGGGCTCTCCAAGTGACCAGCTCCTGATCCACAAACTGTACTGCCTGGGTCAGGACTCTCCAAGTGACCAGCTCCTGATCCATAAACTGTACTGCCTGAGTCAGGGCTCTCCAAGTGACCAGCTCCTGATCCACAAACTGTACTGCCTGGGTCAGGACTCTCCAAGTGACCAGCTCCCTACCCACACGCTGTACTGCCTGGGTCAGGACTCTCCAAGTGACCAGCTCCCTACCCACACGCTGTACTGCCTGGGTCAGGACTCTCCAAGTGACCAGCTCTTTACCCACAAGCTGTACTGCCTGGGTCAGGACTCTCCAAGTGACCAGCTCCTGATCCATAATCTATATTACCTGGGTCAGGACTCTCCAAGTGACCAGCTCCTTACCCACAAACTGTACTGCCTGGGTCAGGACTCTCCAAGTGACCAGCTCCTGATCCATAAACTGTACTGCCTGGGTCAGGACTCTCCAAGTGACCAGCTCCTGATCCACAAACTGTACTGCCCGGGTCAGGACTCTCCAATTGACCAGCTCCTTACCCACACGCTGTACTGCCTGGGTCAGGACTCTCCAAGTGACCAGCTCCTTACCCACATGCTGTACTGCCTGGGTCAGGACTCTCCAAGTGACCAGCTCCTGATCCATAAACTGTACTGCCTGAGTCAGGGCTCTCCAAGTGACCAGCTCCTGATCCACAAACTGTACTGCCTGGGTCACGACTCTCCAAGTGACCAGCTCCCTACCCACACGCTGTACTGCCTGGGTCAGGACTCTCCAAGTGACCAGCTCCTTACCAACAAGCTGTACTGCCTGGGTCAGGACTCTCCAAGTGACCAGCTCCTGATCCATAATCTATATTACCTGGGTCAGGACTCTCCAAGTGACCAGCTCCTGATCCACAAACTGTACTGCCCGGGTCAGGACTCTCCAATTGACCAGCTCCTTACCCACACGCTGTACTGCCTGGGTCAGGACTCTCCAAGTGACCAGCTCCTGATCCATAATCTGTACTACCTGGGTCAGGACTCTCCAAGTGACCAGCTCCCTACCCACACGCTGTACTGCCTGGGTCAGGACTCTCCAAGTGACCAGCTCCCTACCCACACGCTGTACTGCCTGGGTCAGGACTCTCTAAGTGACCAGCTCCCTACCCACACGCTGTACTGCCTGGGTCAGGACTCTCCAAGTGACCAGCTCTTTACCCACAAGCTGTACTGCCTGGGTCAGGACTCTCCAAGTGACCAGCTCCTGATCCATAATCTATATTACCTGGGTCAGGACTCTCCAAGTGACCAGCTCCTTACCCACAAACTGTACTGCCTGGGTCAGGACTCTCCAAGTGACCAGCTCCTGATCCATAAACTGTACTGCCTGGGTCAGGACTCTCCAAGTGACCAGCTCCTGATCCACAAACTGTACTGCCCGGGTCAGGACTCTCCAATTGACCAGCTCCTTACCCACAAGCTGTACTGCCTGGGTCAGGGCTCTCCAAGTGACCAGCTCCTGATCCACAAACTGTACTGCCTGGGTCAGGGCTCTCCAAGTGACCAGCTCCTGATCCACAAACTGTACTGCCTGGGTCAGGACTCTCCAAGTGACCAGCTCCTTACCCACAAGCTGTACTGCCTGGGTCAGGACTCTCCAAGTGACCAGCTCCTGATCCATAATCTATATTACCTGGGTCAGGACTCTCCAAGTGACCAGCTCCTTACCCACAAACTGTACTGCCTGGGTCAGGACTCTCCAAGTGACCAGCTCCTGATCCATAAACTGTACTGCGTGGGTCAGGACTCTTCAAGTGACCAGCTCCTTACCCACAAACTGTACTGCCTGGGACAGAACTCTCCAAGTGACCAGCTCCTTACCCACAAACTGTACTGCCTGGGTCAGGACTCTCCAAGTGACCAGCTCCCTACCCACACGCTGTACTGCCTGGGTCAGGACTCTCCAAGTGACCAGCTCCTGATCCATAATCTATATTACCTGGGTCAGGACTCTCCAAGTGACCAGGTCCTGATCCATAAACTGTACTGCCTGGGTCAGGGCTCTCCAAGTGACCAGCTCCTTACCCACAAGCTGAACTGCTTGGGTCAGGACTCTCCAAGTGACCAGCTCCTGATCCACAAACTGTACTGCCTGGGTCAGGACTCTCCAAGTGACCAGCTCCTTACACACACGCTGTACTGCCTGGGTCAGGACACTTCAAGTGACCAGCTCCTGATCCATAAACTGTACTGCCTGGGTCAGGACTCTCCAAGTGACCAGCTCCTGATCCATAAACTGTACTGCCTGGGTCAGGACTCTCCAAGTGACCAGCTCCTGATCCACAAACTGTACTGCCTGGGTCAGGGCTCTCCAAGTGACCAGCTCCTGATCCATAAACTGTACTGCCTGAGTCAGGACTCTCCAAATGACCAGCTCCCGACCCACACGCTGTACTGCCTGGGTCAGGACTCTCCAAGTGACCAGCTCCTTACCCACAAACTGTACTGCCTGGGTCAGGACTCTCCAAGTGACCAGCTCCTGATCCATAAACTGTACTGCCTGGGTCAGGACACTCCAAGTGACCAGCTCCTGATCCACAAACTGTACTGCCTGGGTCACGACTCTCCAAGTGACCAGCTCCTTACCCACAAACTGTACTGCCTGGGTCAGGACTCTCCAAGTGACCAGCTCCCTACCCACACGCTGTACTGCCTGGGTCAGGACTCTCCAAGTGACCAGCTCCTGATCCATAATCTATATTACCTGGGTCAGGACTCTCCAAGTGACCAGGTCCTGATCCATAAACTGTACTGCCTGGGTCAGGGCTCTCCAAGTGACCAGCTCCTTACCCACAAGCTGAACTGCTTGGGTCAGGACTCTCCAAGTGACCAGCTCCTGATCCACAAACTGTACTGCCTGGGTCAGGACTCTCCAAGTGACCAGCTCCTTACACACACGCTGTACTGCCTGGGTCAGGACTCTTCAAGTGACCAGCTCCTGATCCATAAACTGTACTGCCTGGGTCAGGACTCTCCAAGTGACCAGCTCCTGATCCATAAACTGTACTGCCTGGGTCAGGACTCTCCAAGTGACCAGCTCCCTACCCACACGCTGTACTGCCTGAGTCAGGTCTCTCTAAGTGACCAGCTCCCTACCCACACGCTGTACTGCCTGGGTCTGGACTCTCCAAGTGACCAGTTCCTTACCCACAAACTGTACTGCCTGGGTCAGGACTCTCTAAGTGACCAGCTCCCTACCCACACGCTGTACTGCCTGGGTCAGGACTCTCCAAGTGACCAGCTCTTTACCCACAAGCTGTACTGGCTGGGTCAGGACTCTCCAAGTGACCAGCTCCTGATCCATAAACTGTACTGCCTGGGTCAGGACTCTCCAAGTGACCAGCTCCTGATCCACAAACTGTACTGCCCGGGTCAGGACTCTCCAATTGACCAGCTCCTTACCCACACGCTGTACTGCCTGGGTCAGGACTCTCCAAGTGACCAGCTCCTTACCCACACGCTGTACTGCCTGGGTCAGGACTCTCCAAGTGACCAGCTCCTGATCCATAATCTGTACTACCTGGGTCAGGACTCTCCAAGTGACCAGCTCCTGATCCATAAACTGTACTCCCTGAGTCAGGGCTCTCCAAGTGACCAGCTCCTGATCCACAAACTGTACTGCCTGGGTCAGGACTCTCTAAGTGACCAGCTCCCTACCCACACGCTGTACTGCCTGGGTCTGGACTCTCCAAGTGACCAGTTCCTTACCCACAAACTGTACTGCCTGGGTCAGGACTCTCTAAGTGACCAGCTCCCTACCCACACGCTGTACTGCCTGGGTCAGGACTCTCCAAGTGACCGGCTCCTGATCCATAAACTGTACTGCCTGGGTCAGGACTCTCCAAGTGACCAGCTCCTGATCCACAAACTGTACTGCCCGGGTCAGGACTCTCCAATTGACCAGCTCCTTACCCACACGCTGTACTGCCTGGGTCAGGACTCTCCAAGTGACCAGCTCCTGATCCATAATCTGTACTACCTGGGTCAGGACTCTCCAAGTGACCAGCTCCTTACCCACACGCTGTACTGCCTGGGTCAGGACTCTCCAAGTGACCAGCTCCTGATCCATAATCTGTACTACCTGGGTCCGGACTCTCCAAGTGACCAGCTCCTGATCCATAAACTGTACTGCCTGAGTCAGGGCTCTCCAATTGACCAGCTCCTGATCCACAAACTGTACTGCCTGGGTCAGGACTCTCCAAGTGACCAGCTCCATACCCACACGCTGTACTGCCTGGGTCAGGACTCTCCAAGTGACCAGCTCCCTACCCACACGCTGTACTGCCTGGGTCAGGACTCTCTAAGTGACCAGCTCCCTACCCACACGCTGTACTGCCTGGGTCAGGACTCTCCAAGTGACCAGCTCTTTACCCACAAGCTGTACTGCCTGGGTCAGGACTCTCCAAGTGACCAGCTCCTGATCCATAATCTATATTACCTGGGTCAGGACTCTCCAAGTGACCAGCTCCTTACCCACAAACTGTACTGCCTGGGTCAGGACTCTCCAAGTGACCAGCTCCTGATCCATAAACTGTACTGCCTGGGTCAGGACTCTCCAAGTGACCAGCTCCTGATCCACAAACTGTACTGCCCGGGTCAGGACTCTCCAATTGACCAGCTCCTTACCCACACGCTGTACTGCCTGGGTCAGGACTCTCCAAGTGACCAGCTCCTTACCCACATGCTGTACTGCCTGGGTCAGGACTCTCCAAGTGACCAGCTCCTGATCCATAATCTGTACTACCTGGGTCAGGACTCTCCAAGTGACCAGCTCCTGATCCATAAACTGTACTGCCTGAGTCAGGGCTCTCCAAGTGACCAGCTCCTGATCCACAAACTGTACTGCCTGGGTCACGACTCTCCAAGTGACCAGCTCCTTACCAACAAGCTGTACTGCCTGGGTCAGGACTCTCCAAGTGACCAGCTCCTGATCCATAATCTATATTACCTGGGTCAGGACTCTCCAAGTGACCAGCTCCTGATCCACAAACTGTACTGCCTGGGTCAGGACTCTCCAAGTGACCAGCTCCTGATCCATAAACTGTACTACCTGGGTCAGGACTCTCCAAGTGACCAGCTCCTTACCCACAAACTGTACTGCCTGGGTCAGGACTCTCCAAGTGACCAGCTCCTTACCCACAAGCTGTACTGCCTGGGTCAGGACTCTCCAAGTGACCAGCTCCTGATCCATAATCTTTATTACCTGGGTCAGGATTCTCCAAGTGATCAGCTCCTGATCCACAAACTGTACTGCCTGGGTCAGGACTTTCCAAGTGACCAGCTCCTTACACACACGCTGTACTGCCTGGGTCAGAACTCTCCAAGTGACCAGCTCCTGATCCATAAACTGTACTGCCTGGGTCAGGACTCTCCAAGTGACCAGATCCTTACCCACAAGCTGTACTGCCTGGGTCAGGACTCTCCGAGTGACCAGCTCCTGATCCATAAACTGTACTGCCTGGGTCAGTGCTCTCCGAGTGACCAGCTCCTTACCCACACGCTGTACTGCCTGGGTCAGGACTCTCCACATGACCAGTTCCTGATCCATAATCTGTACTGCCTGGGTCAGTGCTCTCCGAGTGACCAGCTCCTTACCCACACGCTGTACTGCCTGGGTCAGGACTCTCCAAGTGACCAGCTCCTGATCCATAATCTTTATTACCTGGGTCAGGACTCTCCAAGTGACCAGTTCCTTATCCACAAACTGTACTGCCTGGGTCAGGACTCTCCAAGTGACCAGCTCCTGATCCATAAACTGTACTGCCTGGGTCCGGGCTCTCCAAGTGACCAGCTCCTGATCCATAAACTGTACTGCCTGAGTCAGGGCTCTCCAAGTGACCAGCTCCTGATCCATAAACTGTACTGCCTGAGTCAGGGCTCTCCAAGTGACCAGCTCCTGATCCATAAACTGTACTGCCTGGGTCAGGACTCTCCAAGTGACCAGCTCCTTACCCACACGCTGTACTGCCTGGGTCAGGACTCTCCAAGTGACCAGCTCCTTACACACACGCTGTACTGCCTGGGTCAGGACTCTCCAAGTGACCAGCTCCTGATCCATAAACTGTACTGCCTGGGTCAGGACTCTCCAAGTGACCAGCTCCTTACACACATGCTGTACTGCCTGGGTCAGGACTCTCCAAGTGACCAGCTCCTGATCCATAATCTATATTACCTGGGTCAGGACTCTCCAAGTGACCAGCTCCTTACCCACAAACTGTACTGCCTGGGTCAGGACTCTCCAAGTGACCAGCTCCTGATCCATAAACTGTTCTGCCTGGGTCAGGTCTCTCCAAGTGACCAGCTCCTTTCCCACACGCTGTACTGCCTGGGTCAGGACTCTCCAAGTGACCAGCTCTTTACCCACAAACTGTACTGCCTGGTTCAGGACTCTCCAAGTGACCAGCTCCTTACCCACAAACTGTACTGCCTGAGTCAGGACTCTCCAAGTGACCAGCTCCTTACCCACAAACTGTACTGCCTGGGTCAAGACTTTCCAAGTGACTAGCTCCCTACCCACACGCTGTTCTGCCTGCGTCAGGACACTCCAAGTGACCTGCTCCTTACCCACAAGCTGTACTGCCTGGATCAGGACTCTCCAAGTGACCAGCTCCTGATCCATAATCTTTATTACCTGGGTCAGGACTTTCCAAGTGACCAGCTCCATACACACACGCTGTACTGCCTGGGTCAGGACTCTCCAAGTGACCAGCTCTTTACCCACAAACTGTACTGCCTGGTTCAGGACTCTCCAAGTGACCAGCTCCTTACCCACAAACTGTACTGCCTGAGTCAGGACTCTCCAAGTGACCAGCTCCTTACCCACAAACTGTACTGCCTGGGTCAAGACTTTCCAAGTGACTAGCTCCCTACCCACACGCTGTTCTGCCTGCGTCAGGACTCTCCAAGTGACCTGCTCCTTACCCACAAGCTGTACTGCCTGGATCAGGACTCTCCAAGTGACCAGCTCCTGATCCATAATCTTTATTACCTGGGTCAGGACTTTCCAAGTGACCAGCTCCTTACACACACGCTGTACTGCCTGGGTCAGGACTCTCCGAGTGACCAGCTCCTGATCCACAAACTGTACTGCCTGTGTCAGGACTCTCCAAGTGACCAGCTCCTGTTCCATAATCTATATTACCCAGGTCAGGACTCTCCAAGTGACCAGCTCCTGATCCACAAGCTGTACTGCCTGGGTTAGGACTCTCCGAGTGACCAGCTCCTTATCCACAAACTGTACTGCCTGTGTCAGGACTCTCCAAGTGACCAGCTCCTGATTTCATAATCTGTACTGCCTGGGTCAGGGCTCTCCAAGTGACCAGCTCCTTACCCACAAGCTGTACTGCCTGGGTCAGGACTCTCCAAGTGACCAGCTCCTGATCCATAATCTGTACTGCCTGGGTCAGGGCTCTCCAAGTTACCAGCTCCTTACCCACAAGCTGTACTGCCTGGGTCAGGACTCTCCAAGTGACCAGCTCCTGATCCACAAACTGTACTGCCTGGGTCAGGACTCTCCAAGTGACCAGCTCCTTACCCACATGCTGTACTGCCTGGGTCAGGACTCTCCAAGTGACCAGCTCCTGATCCATAATCTGTACTACCTGGGTCAGGACTCTCCAAGTGACCAGCTCCTGATCCATAAACTGTACTGCCTGAGTCAGGGCTCTCCAAGTGACCAGCTCCTGATCCACAAACTGTACTGCCTGGGTCACGACTCTCCAAGTGACCCGCTCCCTACCCACACGCTGTACTGCCTGGGTCAGGACTCTCCAAGTGACCATCTCCTGATCCATAATCTGTTCTGCCGGGGTCAGGGCTCTTCGAGTGACCAGCTCCTTACCCACACGCTGTACTGCCTGGGTCAGGACTCTCACAAGGGCAAACCTCACAGCATCAATGATGTCATGTCCTGTGAGAACTATAAAGGTTCAATTTGCCCTACCGCAGCACTCTGTGTGTACCAACAGGCTCTCAAGAGCCAGAGATATTGGTCACCAAGATTTGGAAGGGGAGGAGATGAAATTAGCCATCTGGCTCATTGACCCTTCTCCAGACAGATCTTCAACTATGACACCCTCTTCCAGAACTCCCTGCACAATTTTATTTAGAGTAACCTTTTTTATGCCATGCACCAATACCATTAAGTAAGGGGTCTGTGAACCCCTGATTCAGAGAGACAGCACGGTAACAGGACTTTCTGGCCCTGTGAGCCCAATTACACCCATGAGACCGATTAACCTACTAACTGTAGGTCTTTGGAAACCCACACAGTCACGGGGAGAGTGTGCAAAGTCCTTACAGACAGTGGGATGATGGCGGGTATTGAACCTGTGTCGTTGGCGCTCTAATATTGTTATGCTACCATTCTGTACACTCTCTTGAATTATTTCATGTTCAGAATGAACACAATACCCGAGTCTCCACAGCCTCCAAATATTCATCTTCAAGTAAATAAATTTCTTCTCATCTCAGTTCTGAACAGCCAGCCCTTTATTCTGAGGCTGTGGAGCTAGGGTACACAGTACTATATTTATCAACATGGAGCGGAGAGTGAGTTTATAAATCTGGCAGGAGTGAAGGATGTTGGGGATGGTGAGGGTGGGGCGCTGTGGGAGGGGTGTGGGACAGGTGGCGGAGAAAATGTGTCAGGGGTGAGTGGGTGGAGAGAGTTCAGACACATCCAGCTCTGAGACACCAGGCAAGGTCATTTGATTCCAAACAATTAGTTTATTGATCATTCCAGAATGTCTCTCTGGTGCTTCCCGCTCCCTCCCCTCTCCCTTCCCCTTTTCCCAACCATGATTCCCCTCTCCCTGCCCCCTTCCCACTCTCAGTCCACATATCAGAATCAGGTTTATCATCACTCACATATGTCATGAAATCTGTTTTTTTTTGTGGCAGCAATACAGCGCAATACATAAAATTACTATAGTACTGCGTAAAAGTCTTAGACGACCTAGCCATATATACAATGCCTATAAAAAGTATTCACCCCCTTGAAAGTTCTTATGTTTTAATGTTTTACAACATTGACTCACAGTGGATTTAATTTGGCTTTTTTGACACTGATCAACAGAAAAGACTCTTTTGTGTCAAAGTGAAAATGAATTTCTACAAAGTTATCACAATTATTAAACACATAATAATTGCATAATTACTCATCCCCTTCAAGTCAGTATTTAGTAGATGCATCTTTAGCAACAATTATAGCCTGAGTCTGTGTGGAGAGGTCTCTGTCAGCTTTGCACTTCTGGACACTGCAGTTTTCCCCCATTCTTCTTTACAAAACTACTCAGCCAGATTGCATGGGGATCGTGAGTGAACAGCTCTTTTCAAGTCTAGCCACAAATTTTCAATTGGATTGAGGTCGGGACTCTGACTTGGCCACTCCAGGGCATTAATTTTGTTGTTTTATAAGCCATCCCTGTGTGGCTTTGGCTTGTTGAAAAACAAATCTTCTCCCAAGTCGCATTTCTCGTGCAGACTGCATCAGATTTTCCTCCAGGATTTCCCTGTATTTTGCTGCATTCATTTTACCCTCTACCTTCACAAGCCTTCCAGGGCCTGCTGCAGTGAAGCATCCCCTCAGCATGATGCAGCCACCACCATGCTTCACAAAGGGATGGTATGTTTTTGATGATGTGCGGTGTTTGGCTTACGGCAAACATAGCATTTAGTCTGATGGCCAAAAAGCTCAATTTTGGTTTTATCAGCCAAAGAACCTTCTTCCAGCTGATTTCTGGCAAACTCCAGCCGAGATTTCATGTGAGTATTTTTCAAGAGTGGCCTTCTCTTTGCTACTCTCCCATAAAGCTGCGACTGGTGAAGCACCCAGGCAACAGTTGTATGTGCAGTCTCTCCCATCTCAGCCTCTGAAGCTTGTAACTCCTCTAGAATTGTCATAGGTCTCAAAGTACCCAGGACATCTTCAAGGAGCAGTGTTTCAGAAAAGCAGCGTCCATTATTAAGGACCTCCAGCACCCAGGGCATGTCCTTTTCTCACTGTTACCATCAGGTAGGAGGTACAGAAACCTGAAGGCACACACTCAGTGATTCAGGAACAGCTTCTTCACCTCTGCCACCCATTTCCCAAATGGGCATTGAAGCTTTGGACACTGCCTCACTTTTCTTTAATATACAGTATTTATGTTTTTGCATGCTTTTTTAATCTATTCAATGTACGTAATTGGTTTACGTGTTTGTTTATTATTATTGTTTTATTTTATTTATTATTTTTTTTCTCTTTGCTATTATGTATTGCATTGAACAGCTGCTGCTAAGTTAACAAATTTCACATCACATACCTGATTCTGATGGCCTCCTTCACTAGCCCCCTTCAGTTTTTGAGGACAGCCTGCTCTTGGCAGATTTACAACTGTGCCATATTCTTTCTCTTTCTTGATGATTGACTTAACTGTACTCCAAGGAGTATTCAGTGACTTGGAAATTTTCTTGTATCCATCTCGGACTTGTGCTTTCAATAACCTTTTCGCGGATTTGATTAGAGTGTTCCTTTGTCTTTGTGGTGTAGTTTTTGCCAGGATACTGACTCACCAGCAGTCGGACCTTCCAAATACAGGTGTATTATTACTACAGTCAGTTGAAACTCCTTGACTGCACACAGTGATCTCCATTCAACTGATTATGTGACCTCTAAGACCAATTGGCTGCACCAGTGATGATTTGGTGTGTCATATTAAAGGAGGTGAATACTTAAGCAATCAATTATTTTATATTATATATTTGTAGTTAAATTAGATCACTTTGCACAGATCTGTTTTCACTTTGACACAAATGAGTCTTTTTCTGTTGATCGTGTTAAAAAAAAGTCAAATTAAATCCAATTAAGTTCAATACCGTAAAACATTAAAACAAGAAAACTTCTGGGGTGTGGGGTGGCGGTTGAATACTTTTTATAGGCACTGTATGTGCCCAAGATTTTTGCACAGTTGTTTTCTTTTGGACAGATGTGATAGAGACTGAGATGTATGAAGTTATGGGAAGCCTAGACAAGGTGAAAAGTAAGCTCCTATTTCTCTTGGCAGAGAAGTCAATAACTTCGGTTCATAGTGATCACAATGCTCTTCCCTCTTCACCAACTCCCCAACTCCCTCTTCTCCAGGTATTCTCCCATGCTCTTATCTCATCCCTTACCGATATCAGGGACCCAAGATGATGGAGCACTGTGGTCTCCTGAAACCACGCACAGATTAGGGGCAGCTTTGCAGAGCAATTTTGTTGAATCTGGAGAGTGGACCCTAAGCCTTGAGTTACCTGTCACCACTCTAACCTTTCCGCCCGCGACTCCACCGCTCTGCTGTTGCCAAGCCCATCTTTAGGAATCTCACCTACCTTCTGGTTTGCACACCATCGCATCCTGCAAGGTGGGAGTGAATATCACAAGTGGCGATGAAGCATCCCTCTCTGATGAACCTAGTCCCCTTGATCGGGTGAATAACAATACACTTGCATGAGCCCCCTCGGTACCCGACAACCCCGTCATCTCAGTCTTGGACATTCTTCAGGAGGGTGTCAAGGTGTGATGGTGTCCTTGGTCTCGAGTGTTTAAAAACCTGCACTGGCCAACTGTCTGGAGTGTTCAGACACATCTTTAACCTCTCTCTCCTAAGGCCTGCTTCAGGATGGCATCTTTTCTACTAGTGACTTGCATCAAGAGCTACCATCTGGTAGTGCTTACGTCATTGTGATGAAGTGCTCTGAGCGGTTGGTTACCGCTCAGATCTACTCCCGTCCCAGCAAGGACTTGGACCAGCTTCAATTCACCTATTACCATAGGTCTACAGCAGTGGCTGTCTTGCTGGACAACAAACATTGACTACAGCACAACATTCAACACCATCATCCCCTCAAATCTTATTATCAAGCTCCAAAATCTGGGCCTCCGTATCTCCCTCTGCAATTGGATCCTCCACTCCCTCACTGAGAGAACACAATCAGTACGGAATGGAAACCTCCTCTCCTCCTTGGGGCTGCGTGTTTAGCCCCCTGCTCTATCCTTACAACAGCGTGGCTCCAATGCCATGTACAAATTCGCCGATGATACCAGTGTGGTTGGTAGAACCATGGATGGTGGTGAGGAGTGAGACAGCTCAGCAGGGAGAGTGGTGTCATAGCAACAAGCTTGCACTGAACGTCGGCAAAACCAAGGAACTGATTGAGAAGGGGAAGTCAGACAAACACAGCAGTCCTGGTCGGACTTTCAGTGCAGAGAGTGAGCAGCTCAAGGTCCTGGGTGCCAACACGTGTGAGAATCTATCCTGGGCCCAGCACATGACGAAGGCACACCAGTATCTCAACTCAGAAGCACAAGGAGATTGGGCATGTTATTGAAGACTGAGAAACCTCCACAGATGAGCATTCTGACTGGCTGCATGGGAATTTCAGTGTACACAAACACAGACCACAGAGACAGGTGGGACTCAACCAGTTCCAGCCTCTGGAGGGGGTAATATCTGAGGAAGGCTATGTTTGTCATGAAGGACCCTCACCATTTGGGACACCTGTCTTCTCGATAGAGCCATTAGACAGGATGTACTGGAGCCTGAAGACTCACATCTCAAGGTTCAACAACAGCTTCTTCAACGGACCAGAAAAACACAAATTCTAATTCGGACTACTCAACTTGCACTAATATCATGTTTATTTTTGTATATTCTGTCGTGAAAGTTATGTGTGACTTACCATGAGTGCCACGGTGGTGTAGCGGTTAGCACAGCTCAGGGCGTTCCAGAGTCCGGAGTTCGATTCCGGTGCTGTTCCGTAAGGAGTCTCTGTACGTCATCCCCGTGGGACGTGGGGGCTTTCTCACACAGTCCAAAAGCGTACCGGGTAGGTTAACTAGTTATTGTAAACTGTCCTGTGATTTGGTTAGTCTTAATCGGTGTTGTGCGGTTGCTGGGGCGGGGCAGCTCGAAGGGCCAACGTATCGCTAAATAAACAAAGTATAACTTATGTTAATTGAAGTTTATGGAAATTATGTCATGTTTGTAATGCACACTACTTCTGTGGTAAAAAGCCAGCTTTCATGCCATTTATACTCATCGAGTTTATGGTCCTACACACATCTATACACAGGTGCAATGCAAATCTTACCTGCAGCCACGTCACAGGTACAGAGCAGTATTCAGAAGAGAAGCAGAAACTACACACAATTTTTACAAGAAAGAACACAATTAAAACAAAGAGAGTCCATTTTAATGCAAAGAGTTGCTAAAATGTAGTGATTAGGGCTGTGTTGGTGGGTTCAAGAACCAAATGGTTGAAGGGAAGTAGCTGTACTTGTGCTGTGGGATTTCAGACTTCTGTGCTTTCTGCCCAGTGGAGACCCTTCAGATGGAGAGGAATTAACAGTCGACGTTTCAGACCGAGTCATTTCAGATGAAGAGGAATTAACAGTCGACGTTTCAGACCGAGACATTTCAGATGAAGAGGAATTAACAGGCAATGCTTTGCACCGAGACCCTTGACTGTTCATTCCTCTCCTTGGATGTTGCTTGACCTGCTGAGTCCCTCTAGCATTCTTTGTGTGTTACTCTTCACGGCAATCTGGTCCACACCCCATCGGAGATATTCCCTTGTACCATACATCCCTTCCCCACCCTCTGTCTAATTTAAACCTAATTTGTTTGCTCTCTCTCCCAGCTCTGAAAAAGGGAGTTTTAATCCCCGCCCCGGCATCGTTTCTCTGCCCCCTGTCCCACACCCCTCCTGCAGCACCCCACCCTCGCCATTCCCAACATCCTTTGCTCCCACCGGATTTACAAACTTGCTCTCCGCTCCACATTGATAAATACAGTACTGTGCAAAGGTCTTAGGCACTCGAGCCATAAATAAATAAATATCTATCTATCTATCTATCTATCTATCTCCTTTTTGTTTTGACTGTCAAATCAATGAACTAGGGTGCCCAGACTTAGTGATAAAATTCCATCAGACCGCATGTTAGAAGCAGCCAATGAAACACCACTCACAATTGCGATCTCCGATGTAACGGAGACCTATAACCTGATACATGCATTGGCAGCAGCAGTCCTAGAAATGCTGGGCTACAAAATGAAATACAGTGGAGAGTACTGTTATAAACTCCCCTCCCCCAGAGACAATGATAGGAAACCAAGATGAAAATCACAAGGGTAGAGGTCAGCAGACTAACTGAGCTTCGGAAAGGTGTGAAGATCAAAGTCTCATATCAGCTGCTAAGAAAGTACAGAAGAGGTATGTCTATAGCTGAAGTCCTGGAAACTGCCAAGCACCAGTTAACAGCTCTGGCTACCAGACCACAGAGGTACACTAAGGACGCAAAGGCCAAGCGAATAAATGCCCTCTTCTCCAGCGAACCAGGAAAAGTATTGCACAGTTCCAGAGCAACAACACACTAGTACCTGAACCAACCAAAACAGCAACTGAGGAGTACGGGAAGAGTATATGGGAGAAAGAAGCATCAGATAACTCCAGTGCCCAGTGGCTGAAAGACTGACAAGCAGGCCTCTGCAATCTCCCAGGGGAAGAACCAGTCACCATCACAGCACCATGTCCAGCAACGGGTAGCAAGTATGAAGAACTGGGCCTGACATGATCCACACCCATTGGCTGAAGAAGCTAACAGCATTACATACACGACTGGCAGCTCAAATGAACCCGCTGCTTGAAGTGGGCTCCCGCCCTGACTGATTAACTCAAGGATCCTCAAAAGGAGTAACACCTTCAAACTACCGGCATATTACCCGCCTGGCAACAACATGGAAGCTCCTGTCAGGCATCTTAGCCACCAAGCTGAAGGAATATGTGTAAATTCCTGAGCCCTGCTCAGAGGGGGATTGGTATTGGAACCAGAGGCTTCAAGCACCAACAAAACAGTCTTGTGAGACTCCAGACCAGGCAAACCAACCTAAATACAGCCTGGAATGGCTACCAGACAGCATTCGACTCAGTGCCCCACACATGGGTCCTGGAATTCCTGCCTCTGTCAACAAGACACGAAAGACCTTCATCAAGGACTCAATGGTCCATGCTAGAAGTTAACTCGAAGCACAAGTGACCGTCAGATGTGGAGTATACCAGGGTGATACACCATTCCCACAGCCTTTCTGCATAGGTTTGAACCCGATCCCTGAGCCAGATCATCTCAAAGAGTGGATATGGGTACAGATTCAAGAGTGGAGTGACCATCAGCCATCATGGATGACATCAAGCTATATGCCAGGAATGAAAGAGACATTGACTGACTGATCACCTGATGTCCAGTGACATCCGGATGTCACTTGGACTGGAAAAGAGGCAAACTCATCAAGACTGAAGAGTCGAGATACCTGAAGACCACATACCAGATGAACAGGATGGCTACACATACTTGGGGATCCTGCAGGTGCATGGAAAGAGGACACAAGGAAGGCTGCAACATCCAAGTATCTCCAAAGAGTGAGACAGCTGAATGGGAAGAACAGGATCAGAACCATCAACGCATTCAATCTACCAGTCATCAGATACCCAGCCGTAATAGTGTGCTGGGCAAGGACCGAACTGGAACTGGAAGCCGTTGACATCAAGTCCCAGAATCGACTAAGGATACATGGAGATTCCATCCAAAGTCCAACGTCGAGCGACTGCACACCCAATGGAATAAAGGAGGATGGGGACTTGGAAGTGCCAAGGCCACAGTCCTGGAAGAAATGTGAAACATCCATGAGTAGGTCAGGAAGATGGCCCATGAGGACGGCCTGCTGGGAGAACACCTCAGACAGCAGGCAGGGGACATGGAAATGGAAGTGAGTGAAGCAGAGCCAGAGGACCAGAGGCCATGGCAGGACAAGCCCCTGCACGAGATGTACCATCGCCAGATATCAGAGGTGGCTGACATAAGAAAGGCCTCCCAATGGCTGGAAATGGCAGGGCTAAGGGACAGCACAGAGGTACTGCTCATGGCTGCACAAGGACAGGAGCTGAGCACAGGAGCATTAGAAGCAGGGGTCAATCACACCAGACAAGACCCAGGCTGTTAAAGAACCCACTGAAACCATCCAGCACATAATAGCAGGGTAACATACATCAAAGTTGCTGGTGAACGCAGCAGGCCAAGCAGCATCTATAGGAAGAGGCGCAGTCGACGTTTCAGGCCGAGACCCTTCGTCAGGACTTAATAGCAGGGTGCAAGATGCAGGCAGGGATAGCATACACTGAACAGCACAACCAAGCTGCAGGAATTGTGTACAGGGACATCTGCGCTGAGTATGGATTTAAATGTATGGAGTACTTAAATGCACGCAGCATAAGGAATAAGGTGGATGATCTTGTTGTACAGCTACAGATTGGCAGGTATGATATTGTGGCCATCACTGAGACCTGGCTAAAGGATGCATGTCTCTGGGAGCTGAATGTCCGAGGATACACGGTGTATCGGAAGGATAGGAAGGTAGACAGAGGGGGAGGCGTGGCTTTATTGGTAAGAAATGATATTAAATCATTAGAAAGAGGTGATATAGGATCGGAAGGTGCAGAATCTTTATGGGTTGAGCTAAGGAATAGCAGGGGTAAAAGGACCCTGATGGCAGTTATTTATAGGCCTCCAATCAGCTGCAGGAATGTGGACTACAAATTACAACGGAAATAGAAAAGGCTCGTCAGAAGGGCAGTGTTATGATAATTGTGAGGGATTTTAACATGCGAGTAGATTGGAAAAATCAGGTCGGCACTGGATCTCAAGAGAGAGAATTTGTAGAATGTCTACAAGATGGCTTTTTAGAACAGTTTGTTGTTGAGCCCACTAGGGGATCGGCTGTACTGGATTGGGTATTGTGTAATGAACCGGAGGTGATTGGAGAGATTGAGGTGAAGGAACCCTTAGGAGACAGTGATCATAACATGATTGAGTTCACTGTGAAATTAGAAAAAGAGAAGCCGAAATCTGATGTGTCGGTGTTTCAGTGGAGTAAAGGAAATTACAGTGGCATGAGAGAGGAACTGGCCAAAGTTGACTGGAAAGAGACACTGGCGGGAAAGACGGCAGAGCAGCAGTGGCTGGAGTTTATGCAAAAAATAAGGAATGTGCAAGACAGGTATATTCCAAAAAAGAAGAAATTTTCGAGTGGAAAAAGGATGCAACTGTGGTTGACAAGAGAAGTCAAAGCCAAAGTTAAAGCAAAGGAGAGGGCATACAAGGAAGCAAAAATTAGTGGGAAGACAGAGGATTGGGAAGTTTTTAAAACCTTACAAAAGGAAACCCAGAAGGTCATTAAGAGAGAAAAGATTAACTATGAAAGGAAACTAGCAAATAATATCAAAGAGGATACTAAAAGCTTTTTCAAGTATATAAAGAGTAAAAGACAGGTGAGAGTAGATATAGGACCGATAGAAAATGATACTGGAGAAATTGTAATGGGAGATGAGGAGATGGCAGAGGAACTGAACAAGTATTTTGCATCAGTCTTCACTGAGGAAGACAGCAGGATACCGGACACCCAAGGGTGGCAGGGAAGAGAAGTGTGCGCAGTCACAATTACGACAGAGAAAGTACTCAGGAAGCTGAATAGGCTAAAGGTCGATAAATCTCCTGGACCAGATGGAATGCACCCTCGTGTTCTGAAGGAAGTAGCTGTGGAGATTGCGGAGGCATTAGCGATAATCTTTCAAAAGTCGATAGATTCTGGCATGGTTCCGGAAGACTGGAAGATTGCAAATGTCACTCTGCTATTTAAGAAGGGGGCAAGGAAGCAAAAAGGAAATTATAGACCTGTTAGCTTGACGTCGGTGGTTGGGAAGTTGTTGGAGTCGATTGTCAAGGATGAGGTTACAGAGTACCTGGAGGCATATGACAAGATAGGCAGAACTCAGCATGGATTCCTTAAAGGAAAATCCTGCCTGACAAACCTATTACAATTTTTTGAGGAAATTACCAGTAGGCTAGACAAGGGAGATGCAGTGGATGTTGTATATTTGGATTTTCAGAAGGCCTTTGACAAGGTGCCACACATGAGGCTACTTAACAAGATAAGAGCCCATGGAATTACAGGAAAGTTACATACGTGGATAGAGCGTTGGCTGATTGGCAGGAAACAGAGAGTGGGAATAAAGGGATCCTATTCTGGTTGGTTGCCAGTTGCCGGTTACCAGTGGTCTTCCACAGGGATTAGTGTTGGGGCCGCTTCTTTTTACATTGTACATCAACGATCTGGATTATGGAATAGATGGCTTTGTGGCTAAGTTTGCTGACGATACGAAGATAGCTGGAGGGGCCGGTAGTGCCGAGGAAACGGAGAGTCTGCAGAGAGACTTGGATAGATTGGAAGAATGGGCAGAGAAGTGGCAAATGAAGTACAATGTTGGAAAGTGTATGGTTATGCACTTTGGCAGAAAAAATAAACGGGCAGACTATTATTTAAATGGGGAAAGAATTCAAAGTTCTGAGATGCAACGGGATTTGGGAGTCCTCGTACAGGATTCCCTTAAAGTTAACCTCCAGGTTGAGTCAGTAGTGAAGAAGGCGAATGCAATGTTGGCATTCATTTCTAGAGGAATAGAGTATAGGAGCAGGGATGTGATGTTGAGGCTCTATAAGGCGCTGGTGAGACCTGACTTGGAGTACTGTGGGCAGTTTTGGTCTCCTTATTTAAGAAAGGATGTGCTGATGTTGGAGAGGGTACAGAGAAGATTCACGAGAATGATTCCGGGAATGAGAGGGTTAACATATGAGGAACATTTGTCCGCTCTTGGACTGTATTCCTTGGAGTTTAGAAGAATGAGGGGAGACCTCATAGAAACATTTCAAATGTTAAAAGGCATGGACAGAGTGGATGTGGCAAGTTGTTTCCCATGATGGGGGAGTCTAGTACGAGAGGGCATGACTTAAAGATTGAAGGGCGCCCTTTCAGAGCAGAAATGCGAAGAAATTTTTTTAGTCAGAGGGTGGTGAATCTATGGAATTTGTTGCCACGGGCAGCAGTGGAGGCCAAGTCATTGGGCGTATTTAAGGCAGAGATTGATAGGTATCTGAGTAGCCAGGGCATCAAAGGTTACGGTGAGAAGGCGGGGCAGTGGGACTAAATAGGATAAAATGGATCAGCTCATGATAAAATGGCGGAGCAGACTCGATGGGCCGAATAGCCTACTTCTGCTCCTTTGTCTTATGGTCTTATGGATTGGACACTCCCAAGTCCAAATGGGAAACACCCGAGAAGGTCGTGGAGAATGACAGAGCTAAGATCCTGTGGGACTTCCAGATACAGACTGATAAGCAGGTACTGGCCAGCCAACCAGACATAGTAACAGTGGACAAGCAACAGGAGAAAGCAATGGTAATAGGTGTGGCAATCCCAAATGACAGTAACGTCAGGAAGAAAGAATATGAGAAGCTGGAGAAGTACCAGGGCTTGAAAGAGCAGATAGAAAGGATGTGGAAGGTTAAAGCCAGTGTAATCCCAGTGGAGATTGGAGCACTTGGAGCTGTGACACCTGGACTGGGAGAGTGGCTCCAACGAATCCCAAAACAACATCTGAGATCTTCGTTCCGAAGATCGCACTAGTCGGAACGGCAAGGATACTGTACTGAACCCGCAAGTTCCCAGGCTTCTGGTAGAGGACCCGAGATTGAGGGAAAATACACATACACACCACCCACCAGGGGTGAGAAATTTAAACATGTGTCTGAGACAGTATTAGTTGCTGCATGGCTGACGTTTGTATTATTGTACTATTCTGTTATCTGGATAAGGGCTATAATCTGGGAATGAGACTGAACTCAAGTTTAATTTTTCAACGGGTGTGTTCCAAACGTAAATTAAAGCCGTTAAGACAAAGTGGTTTGTATAGAGAGCGTGGGAGTTAAATTCATTGCATTAAATGTTGCTCAGCTAAGGCAGAGGTTAGATCGTTTGACCACTATCCTCATGTTCTCTTGCACTGTTTATACAATATGCAAATGTAAACCGGTATAATTTGCAACTTTTGTTGAATGAATGAGTCATCCCAATCTTGTACATGGCCGCTTCGATTTTTATGCTATTTAACGATGTTTTCTTTTTTAATTTCATGGTGTACAGTCCTGTGCAAAAGTCTTCAGCACATATATATAACCAGGGTGCCGAAGACTTTTGCACAGGACTGTAGTAATTTTATGTATGGCACTGTACTGCTGTTGCAAAAAAAGAAGCAAATTTCATGACGTGCGTGAGTGATGATGAACCTGATTCTGATCTGGGTCTCTATTGTGGACTGAGAGTGGGAAGGGGGCAGGGAGAGGGGAATCATGGTTGGGAAAAGGGAGCAGGGACAGGGGAATCGTGGCTGGGAAAAGGGGAAGGGAGAGGGGAGGGAGCGGGAAGCACCAGAGAGACATTCTGTAATGATCAATAAACCAATTGTTTGGAGTCAAATGACCTTGCCTGGTGTCTCAGGGCTGGGTGTGTCTGCACCCACTCCTACACTCCTTCTCTGTCACCTGCGCCTCACCCCTCCCACGGCGCCCCACCCTCACCATTCCCAGCATCCTTTGCTCCTGCCAGATTTACAGACTCGCTCTCCGCCCCACGTTGACAAATACAGTACTGAGCCAAAGTCTTAGATATCCTAGCGATACATATGTGCCTAAGACTTTTGCACAGGAATGTACATTAATTATATAAATACATTTTTTGACTTCTGCATTAGATGTGGGGTTACCTGGTATCACTAATTCAAAACTTTTCCATTTTTACAGAGAAGACTTGGGAATCAACAGAGAGCAAGTTGGACAAGAGTTAGAGGTATGTTCAAAATCTTTTGGCAAACAAATATTTAAATTTGATAGATGGTATTTCTTTGATAATTAACAAGGTGAATGCCAGACCCCTACCACATGGGAAGGTGGAAGTATTGACATAGTTGATAGTGGCCGAGAAATCCAATCTCAAAACTGGAAAGTCTATCCACCTTCCACAGGACACAGTAACTGAATTAGGCCATTCAGCACATCAAGTCTGCTTTACCATTCGATCCTGGTCTAATTCATTATCTCTCTCAACCCTTTTCTCCTCATAATCTCTGACACCCTGACAAATCAAAAACCTAATAACCTCCGCTTTAAATGTACCCAGTGACTTGGCACCCACTGCCATCTGTGACAAGGAATTCCACAGATCTCCCCCCGTTGGCTAAGTAAAAATTCCACCTCATCTCTGTTCTAAATGGGTATCCCTCTATTCTGAAACGGTGCCTTAAGGTCCTTGACTCTCCACTATAGGGAACACCCTCTCCACATTCACTCTATCTGTGTCCTCTGATCCTGGACTCCCCCACCACAGGGAACATCCTCCCCACATCCACTCTATCTGTGTCCTCTGCTCGTAAATTTCCCCCACTATAGGAAACATCCTCTCCACATCCACTCTATCTGTGTCCTCTGGTCCTAGACTCCCCCACTATAGGAAACATCCCCTCCACATCCACTCTATCTGTGTCCTCTGGTCGTAGATTTCCCCCACTATAGGAAACATCCTCTCCACATCCACTCTATCTGTGTCCTCTGGTCCTAGACTCCCCCACTATAGGAAACATCCTCTCCACATCCACTCTATCTGTGTCCTCTGGTCGTAGCTTTCCCCCACTATAGGAAACATCCTCTCCACATCCACTCTATCTGCGTCCTCTGGTCCTAGACTCCCCCACTATAGGAAACGTCCTCTCCACATCCACTCTATCTGCGTCCTCTGGTCCTAGACTCCCCCACTACAGGAAACATCCTCTCCACATCCACTGTATCTGTGTCCCTGGTCCTGGACTCCCCCACTACAGGAAACATCCTCTCCTTGTCCACTCTATCTAAGCCTTTTAGTATTCGATAGTATGTGATCATCGGATCACTGAACTGCTTTGGATGTCCTTGGGTAATTCAGTATAGTCAGTAGCCCAGGAGTGTGAAGTTACTAACTCGCTTCACAGCTGATCCATCAGTGAAAGTTACCACGTGGTCACCGGCGGCCCCCCCCTCCCCCTTTTCCAGTCACTGATTTGTCCCATGGTACTGTTGACACTGAGTGAAAGGTTGATCGTGTGGCACCACTCATCCAGGTTTTCTATCCCATAATTGGTAAAAAAAAACAAAAAAACACTGAGGCCATCAAAGTTTCAAAGTAAACGGGGTGTCATGGTCACCTGACGGTTAGCACGACGCTATTGCATTTGGAGTTTGGAGATCGATTCCAACACTGCCTGTGAGAAATGATTCCTGTGAGCGTGTGAGGTTTCATCCCACAGGCCAAAGACGTACTAGTTAGTGGATTAATTGGTCATTGCAAATTGTCCCGTGATTAGACTCGGGTGAAATCGGTGGGTTGTGGGTGGCGTGGCTCATTGGGCTGGAAGGGCTGTTCCATGCTGTATCTCGAAATAAATAAATGAATTTATTATCACTGTACTATCACCATATACTACCTCGAAATTCATTTCTTGTGGGCATTCACAAGAAAATAACGCAGTACTATAGAATTTATGAAAAGCCACGCATAAGCAAACATCCGATGTGCAAAAGAAGAGAATCGTGCAAATATTAAAACAGATACTAACTAATACTGAGAGCATGTGTTGTGTAGGTCTTGAAAGTGAGTCCGTAGGTTGTGGAATCATTTCAGTGTTGAGGTGAGTGATGTTATCCCCTTTGGTTCAAGAGCCTGATGGTTGTAGGTTTCTTCAGTCTACTAGCGTGAAACATTTTGAACGTCCAACCATAAGAGCTGATGAGGGGCGTAGCTCATCTCGAGATTGGTATCTCAGTCCTAACTGGAAGTGTGAGTCTAGACATTATTGCCCAAGTACATGACTCAGGCTTCTGGCTTAGCGATAAGCCTGCCTCCCACAGCTGATGCAGCTACAGGAAGTAATGCTCTAACGTTCTGAGTTGACAGAGGCATCTACAGAGTTGCTGGTGTGGTATGGGTTTCAGGCAGATAGGGCTCATCAGCTGTGGTTGGCAGTTCATCAAGGAGAAGGAAATCTCTTGATCTCAAACCTCTGCTGCCTTGCGGCTATACCCACGCGTGGGAAAGGCTTCGGGAGTAAACCCCAAGAGAAAACTCTGGAGGTGGAGCCCTTAAGGCTGTCCTACATTGAGTTCAACACTGACTGGCAGTACCTGCTACGCCACTGATGCGAAAGTGTATCGGTATCTGCTGATCATCAGAGGGGGAGCCTGCTGCATGGGCAACAGCTGGTTCTCCATATTGTACTGCCCTGGACTACTTATCTTGTCGACAGCTAGGGTGCAACATCCAGTGGTCAACCCCAGCGAGCGGAGGGCGTCACAGGGGAGGTGGCTGCCGAGGCTCTGCGAAAGAGCCTGAGAGTCTCTATAAAATTTAGCTTCCAGATTGGCACTGGGAATAAAGAAAGAGTTTGGGGGTGTAGCTACAGTGGAAAAGAGAGGAAGAAAGCTGTGGTTTAGTTGGTCATACCAGACTTTGTGGTGTGGATTGGGATCCCATTGCAGCCAAGGGGGATTCTTAAATTAAGGAGATCCTAACAGGAACCTCAGTCTGCTCTCAAAGATAGAAGTAAAGGATGTCAAAAGGAAGCACACATTTTTAATATATTTAGGGTGGTGGCGAGAATTGGTAGCTCATCAAGGCATTTGATGTTCAGGCATTCGCCGAGCTTGGCAACTGGCTTGCAAACGTTTCATCACCAGTCGAGGTGACACCCTCAGTGCGCAGATGTTGGTGTTTCTCTCTGGGAGTTTACATGGCTCGCTTGCATCGGTCCTGATTGGCCAGTCCTTCAGTTGACCTTTGAATTCTATTGGCTGACATTTCTTTGGCTCTTAGCGGTTCGTAGATGGCATTGATTACAATATGTTTGTTTCGTACAGAAGAGTTTCTGGTGCAGGCAAACACAAAGCAGGCACGAGATTTTTTAATTTATTTTTCTTATTGTAATTTATAGTATATTTTATCTATTTATTGAGATACAGTGCAGAATAGGCCCTTGCGGCCCTTTGAGCTGTGCCACACAGCAACCCCTATTTTAACCCTAGCCTAGTTACAGGACAATTTAAAATGACTGTTACGAACTGTTAACGTTTTAGAAACAAACCAGCAGCAAGAGATTTCACACTGAGTCAGGTTTTAATGTTAAAACAACTATCTTTATTAGTATCTACTTATAGTAACTCAACCAAAATGAACAAAAGTTAACAGTGTTATGTGTATGTGTGTGTAAATATAACTCCTAAACTATTAAGCCTGGGGGACACAAGGCTTAGAGTCTTGAGATGGTAAAGTAGGAAAGTTCAGTAATCCACGAAATAAATGAGAGACATATTTGTAATCCACGTTGTAATAGAGAGAGAAGGTAAGTACAAAGTATTCCACAAGTTCCACGCTGGTAAAACGAGATAACAGTCGCCATAGATCTGGTCCGTCCTGATGTTCCAAATCCACATACGAATTGTCACCGAAAGTGACCTGTCACAGGAATATCGTCTTCCAGTGGTTACCACACAACATACCCAGGAAAGGGCTGCACAAGTGGTCCCACAAGATATCCCAAAATCCACTCCTATGGATTATACGAAGTGACAGTCACACACTCATTGTGCACCGTGTGCCGATGTTTAACCCAATCTTTCGGGCTTGAAAGAGTTCCAAACATCACAGTGACCAGCCTAAGTTCTGGCAACTGGTCTCCTCTGTCTCTCTACTATGACTGAAGGTCTCTCTCTCTCTGTCTGTGTAAAAATCTGAAGCAAACTCCTTCAGCCTGTGACTAACGTCATAGTCCCGCCTCACTCAGGCGTTTAAAGCGACAGTCCACAGTAAACGAAACCTGTGGGTTCGTAACATGACCAACCAACCTACCAGCGGGGATGTCTCTGGACCAGGATAAAAACCTGTTCCTCAATGTCAAAAGAACAAAAGAGCTGATTGTGGACTACAGGAGGAACAGAGACAGGCTCGGCCCGATCAACATCAGTGGGTTTGCAGTTGAGAGGGTGAGTAGTTTCAGGTTCCTCGGTATACACATCACCAGTTATCTCACCTGGACTGTACACACCGGCTGTGTGGCAAAAAAAGCACAACAGCATCTCTTCCACCTCAGGCGACTGAGGAAGTTTGGCATGGGCCCCCAAATACTCAAGACCATCTACACTGAGAGCATCCTGACTGGCTGTATCACCGCCTGGTACGAGAACTGCACCAACCTCGATTGCTGGGCACTGCAGAGAGTGGTACAGACAGCTCAGCGCCTCTGTGGACGTGAACTTCCCTCCATTGAGGACATTTACAGCAGCAGGTGCAGAAAGAAGGCCTGGAAGATCATCGGGGACACCAATCACCCCAACCATAAACCGTTTCAGCTGCTTCCGTCAGCAGCATTAAAGCCAGGACCAATAGTCTACGGGACAGCTTCTTTCTTTCTTTTTTTTTTAAAGCCCATTCTTTTTAATTTTCCATGTTCAGATTGGCTCATATGTGTTTCCTGGAGGAAAGCTATTTGTGCCCTCTCTTTTTTCAATTTAGACATAATCTTATTTCTTTTAATTGGATTCAAAACCCCATTAACATTATAGGAAATTATTTTTACCAATTCAGTTTGCATTTTTCTCTAGTAGAAAAAAAGCACTCTCCTTTTCTAACCAAACAGTAAGCAATCCCTTCTCAACAGTAAACCAAGACATATAACCACACCCTAGACATTTCTGAACGTATAACATTTGAAAATTTTCCCTGACTTCCCACAGTGAGGCCTGAGCACCGACCCGCCTCAGTTCAGAGGGATAACCTCTATCTTCACCCTGTGTTAGAGGGCCCTCAGCAGTTTGAATAATCATAGAGAATTTTCTCCTATTTATGTCTCGACCATATTGCTATCATTCAAGTTATTCCGCCTAGATTATTTTCAGTTACCAGTTTTCATTTTACTTTTAAGTCCGATTTACTCTTTTCAGTCATTTCTCTTAATTAATCTGTATTCTCTGTACATTCGCGTCTGAATATTTGCAGCTTTTCCTTGTAGTTTGACACTCTGCTTCATGTGGAGCGTCCTCGCCCCACTAACTGCCACGACTTCTGCCGAATCCTCTCCAGTAGCGACTCCGGTTGGGTGATAACTTTAATAGGTAGTCCCCAGTCCGCCAGGTCCGACGTTGCCTCCTCCACTGTAGCGTAAGTTTTTGTCCCTTCGTCGTAAAAGACTCTCAGCCGAGCTGGATACAGGGTCTGGAATCTGATGTTGTTTTCCTTCAGGACTCTCCGTGTTTCTGTATATTCCGTCCGTCCGGCAAGAATCCCCGGTGCGTAGTCGTGGTCTAAACTGATTTTACAGTTGTTCCACATGAAACCTTTCTTTTGCCATGCTCTTTTAAGCACCTCTTCCTTCGTTCTGTAACTGAGAAATCTGATCAGAATCGATCTGGGCTGGGCGCCTGCCGGAGGCTGTGGTGCCAACGCACGGTGAGCCCTTTCTATCTGTAGGTCTTTTGCGGCCGGTATATCAAGGTTCTCTCTAAGCAGCTTCTCCACGAAGGGAATCATCAATCCGGGTTTACCTTCGGTTCCTTCGGGAACTCCGTAAATCCTCACATTTTCCCTTCTCGAGCGGCCTTCTTGATCTATTAGTTTCCACTGGAGTTGGTCTTGTAGCTTCAGCATTTCTGCTATCACCTCCTCTGCATTTTGTAGCTTCTCTTCAATTCCAACAATCCTCGCTTCGGCTTCATCTATCCGCGAGTTAGTTTTTACTATTTCTCCTTTAATATCTTCCAGCTGTTTGCTGTTATCTTCTCGGAACTCGCGAATCTCTCCGAGAATCAAAGACAAAGTCACCGATTCCCCCTCATTATCTCCGTCCTGGCTTGCCATGGGAGAGCTAGGCCCTTCGCCTTGCTGCATCTCTTTATGTTTATCAGCCTTCAGAGCGGACTTTTTATTCTTGTTCTTAGACATCATCCTTGCCCCTTTTATTAATATAGTTATGCAATATTAAGTATTTGTCTAAATTCGATTTTGGGGCAGTTTACCTTCTTTTTTGTCGAGAGACCTTTTCCTTACGCCGCCATTCCCTTGATGACCCGGAAGTCCTCCTGGGACAGCTTCTTTCTAAAAGCAATTAGACTTTTAAATTCACATGTCTGTACATTGCAACGGAGTTAGAATGCAAAGAGTTTTACTCCCTCGCATGTGGGATGGATGTAAGATTTAAATAAATTCTAAACTCTAAAGGAAACCGGAGTGCCCAGAGGAAACCCACGCAGTCCACGGGGAGGATGTACCGACTACCTGCAGATGAAGCTGGAATTGAACTCCGAGCTCTGGCTTACTGAACTGAACAGCATCGTGCTACTATGGTGCTTGAGTATTGCACTGTACCATAAGAGGGTACAACAGGACATATAACTCATCAGATCAGCTCCACTATTTCATCACACTGATTTATTATCCCTTTCAACCCCATTCTCCTACCTTCTCCTGGGAACTTTTGATGCCCTGACTATTCAAGAACCTATCAACCTCCACTTAAAATATACCCAAAGTCTTGGCCTCCACAGCCATCTGTGCAAATGAATTCCACAGATTCACCACCCTCTGGCTAAAGAAATTCCTCCTCCTCTCTGTTCTAAAGGGATGTTCTTCTATTCTGAGGCTTTGTCCCAGACTGCTCCACTATAGGAAACATTCTCTCCACATCCACTCTATCTGTGTCCTCTGATCCTAGACTCCCCCAGTACAGGAAACATCCTCTCCACATCCACTCTATCTGTGTCCTCTGGTCCTAGACTCCCCCACTACAGGAAACATCCTCCCCACATCCACTCTATCTGTGTCCTCTGGTCCTAGACTCCCCCACTATAGGAAACATCCTCTCCACATCCACTCTATCTGTGTCCTCTGGTCCTAGACTCCCTCACTATAGGAAACATCCTCTCCACATCCACTCTATCTGTGTCCTCTGGTCCTAGACTCCCCCAGTACAGGAAACATCCTCTCCACATCCACTCTATCTGTGTTCTCTGGTTCTAGACTCCCCCACTATAGGAAATATCCTCTCCACATCCACTCTATCTGTGTCCTCTGGTCCTAGACTCCCACGCTATAAGAAACATCCTCTCCACATCCACTCTATCTGTGTCCTCTGGTCCTAGACTCCCCCAGTACAGGAAACATCCTCTCCACATCCACTCTATCTGTGTCCTCTGGTCCTAGACTCCCCCAGTACAGGAAACATCCTCTTCACATCCACTCTATCTGTGTCCTCTGGTCCTAGACTCCCCAGTACAGGAAACATCCTCTCCACATCCACTCTATCTGTGTCCTCTGGTACAAGACTCCCCCACTATAGGAAACATCCTCTCCACATCCACTCTATCTGTGTCCTCTGGTCCTAGACTCCCCCACTATAGGAAACATCCTCTCCACATCCACTCTATCTGTGTCCTCTGGTCCTAGACTCCCCCAGTACAGGAAACATCCTCTCCACATCCACTCTCCCTGTGTCCTCTGGTCCTAGACTCCCCCAGTATAGGAAACATCCTCTCCACACCCACTCTATCTGTGTCCTCTGGTCCTAGACTCCCCCACTATAGGAAACATCCTCTCCACATCCACTCTATCTGTGTCCTCTGGTCCTAGACTCCCCCATTATAGGAAACATCCTCTCCACATCCACGCTGTCTGAGCCTGTCAGTAAGATAGCTCCACTGACCAAAGGTGACATTTAGCATACAATACACAAAGCTACTAGATATTCTTCTAAATATACAGTACTGTACAGTTTTAGGTAGATATATATAGCTAGGATGCCTGAGACATTTGCACAGTACTGTATTTGTCAATGTGGAGTGGAGAGCCTGCTTGTAAACCTGCTCCCTCACTGAAGCTTCTACATCCTTCCCATGATGTGGCAACCAGAACTGAACACAATACTCCCAGTGTGGTCAGACCAGGGGCTCACAGAGGTGCAACATTACCTCATGCCTGATGTTTATGTTTTTCTTGTCATTGCTGATTGTGTGATGGTATGTTCCTATGATGCTGCTGCAAGTTTTTCATTGCCCCTGTGTTTACAGTACTCTGCAAAAGTCTTAGGCACAAAAAAAACTAATTTCATGGCATACTTGAGTGATGATAAACCTGATTCTGATATGGGTCTCTATTGTGGACTGAGAGCGGGAAGGGGGCAGGGAGAGAGGAATCATGGTTGGGAAAAGGGGAAGGGAGAGGGGAGGGAGCGGGAAGCACCAGAGAGACATTCTGTAATGAGCAATAAACCAATTGTTTGGAATTAAATGACCTTGCCTGGTGTCTCAGGGCTGGCTGTGTCTGCACCTGCGTCACCCCCTTCCCTGGCACTCCTCCTCTGCCACCTGTCATACATCCCTCTCGCGGCGCTATCCTCTCGCCATTCCCCACATCCTTTGTTCCCACCAGATTTATAAACTCACTCTCTGCTGCACGTTGACAACTGACACTGAAAGTGACACTCGCTCTCTGCTCCATATTGACAAGCAAATTGACACTGTGCAATCGTCTACATATGTGCCGAAGTCTTTTTGTGCAGTACTTTATCAAATACAGTGCATAAAATAATATTAACACTTTGTATATGCTTTGATAATAAATTTACTTTGAACTTATTCTAATGTTGCTTTGTTGCAGGAATCTATTCGTGCAGTGCTTGGAAATCTAGACAATCTGCAACCATTTACCACAGTGCATTTCACCATCTTCCCGTGTATCCTTTTTAGCCTGTTCTGGAAGGACTGGGGTGAATTCTCTGAGAACACTGCTATCCACTTAAGGAATATTGTTCGAGCCACAGCTGATGTTTTACAGAAAGTGATGGTAAACGTATAATACGCTAGCAAATTAGCAAAGTTGTGCTTTCCAGTTCAGCTGCAGTAATGTTGGATTTTACAGAGTGGAGCTGCACATTAGGAATTGCAGGATATCCGGCAACACCTGTGGAGGGAAGTGGGCAGTCAACACTTTGGGTGGAGTCCCTTTATCTGAACGGATGAAGTCAATTGTATCTGTTGTCACAGGAAGTTCCAAAGCAACACAGACACACACAAGAAGCTGGATAGCTCCACAGGTCAAGGTGCATTTATGGAGAGGAATAAATGGTGGACATGTCGGGCCAAGGCCTTTATGGGGGCTGGAAAGGAAGGGGTGCAGAAGCCAGAACCAGAGGTGGGGGGGCAGGGAAGGTGCACAAGCCGGCAGGTGAGGAGGAAAGAAGGGTAAGTGGGCATGCTGTAAGAAACTGGGGGGAGGTAGGTGGGAGAAGTAAAGGGCTGGAGGAGGAGGAGGAATCTGGTAGGAGAGGAGAGTGGAGTGTGGAATAAAAAGAAGGGGAAGGGGGAGGGGAACTAGAGGAAGATGATCAGCAGGGCTTGGGAGCGGGAGAAGAGAAGGGGTGAGAAGGCACTAGGACGGGGGAAAATGTTGTTCATACCTGGCCTATATGAGATGCCTGCCCCACAGCACCATGATTGCCTCTTAAATAGAGTCAAATGAAACTGCAGCAGAGAAACAGGCCCTTCGGCCCATTTGGTCCATGCTGGACCCTAATGCCCATTGACACAGGTTTGCAAGCCACCCTGTTGTTTCAGGTGCTCTGAATGGTTGAGAAGCATTTCAGAATATCATGAGTTGGAAAGCTGTTCTGCAAATTTAAGTTTTATTTTGATTATTTGAGGCACAGATAGGGTGGAGGCACTCAGTCTTTTCCCCAGCATCAGGGAATCAAGAACCAGAGGGCACAGGTTGAAGGTGAGAGGGGAGGTTTTTCATAGGAACTTGAGGGTTTTGTCGCTACGACCATTGAAGAGTTACTTTTTACACAGAAGACAATCCGTATATGGCTTGGGCTGCCAGGGGAAGTGGTTGATGCAGGTATAGTACTGTGCAAAAGCGTTAAGCACATGTAAAAAAAAATCTGTAAAGCAAAGATGCTTTCAAAAACAATTTAAAATTTCTAAATATCTAAATATTATTATAAAGAGCCGTAAAAAAACGAAATCAAGTCAATATTTGGTGTAACCACCCCTTCGCCTATGCATCAATTCTCTCAGGTACACTGTCGTGCAGTTTTATAAGAAAATCGGCTGGTTGTTCAAAACACCTCGGAGAACTTGCCACAGTTCTTCTGCAACTTTGGCTGTCTCCCTTGCTTCTGTCTCTGCAGGTAAACCCAGACAGCCTCCATGATGTTGAGATTCGGGATCTGTGGAGGCCAAACCATTTGCTGCAGAACTCCTTCACCGAAGGTAGTTCTTTATGAACTTGGCCGTGTGCTTGGGGTGATTGTCCTGCTGCAGAATGAAGTTGGGACCAATCAGACACCTGCCTGGTGGTATTGCGTGATGGATGAGAATCTGCTTGTTTCCTTTAATTCTGACCAGATCACCAACTTTATTGGCAGACGTGCCTCAAATCTGCAGCGAACCTCCACTGTGCTTCACTTTTGGCTGCAGACCCTCATCTATCCAGCTCTTCTACACACAAATCCTTGACTTGTCAGTCCAAAGCACTTCTACCTTTGTTCAGCACCCCAATCCTTGAGTTTTTGTGCATGGGTGAGTCTCTTGGCTTTGCTTCCGCTTCAGAGGAATGGATTTTTGGCAGCACCACTGTAGAGGGGTGTACTTGGGTCCCAGTGGTTTCTGTGAGTGAGCTGATAGCAGTGCTGGACGTCTGCTATAGAAGGAATGTCAGTTTGATGTATCTCTCGACTGCTGCATTCAGTTTCCGTGGCTGACCTTCGCGTTTCTGGTTCTCAGACTTGCCTGTTTCTGCATGCTTCTTCGGAGGAGCTTGGACTGCTCATCTTGAAACCCGTGTCTCCTGCAAAATTTCTGCCTGGGAGAGACCTTGCTGATGCAGGATGACTACCTTGTGTCTTGTTGCTGTGCTCACTCTTGCCATCGTGTAAGAATCGTTGATTTGTAGGTTAAACTGTCACATCCGCCATATCCTCACCGTTTAGTTTGGTTGTCCTTCACCCAGACTGATTACTTCTACACCTGTTTCTGTTTCAGTGAATTAGTTTAGTTCATTCAACTCATTATGCCACTGATCATTATCTTTCTTTAATCAGGCACTGGGCTATCTACCTACAAAGTCATCAAGTTTTTATTTGAAAACTCAAATATTACCAAATAAATTACTTCCTTTAACAAAATACAAAAAAAGACTCTGTAACATTTAATATTTTGGAAAATGAATGTTTGGAAGTCTAAAATTTGCTCTTTTCTCTTGACACACGAATGCAGAAAACAAAAGTAAACACTTCAAACATAAATATAAAGTGTGTAAGACTTTTGCACAGTAGTAGTAGGCATCCATTAGTCTCGTGAGACCATGAATTTGCACCTTGGAAGGCTTTCAGGGCGCAGGCCTGGGCAAGGTTGTATGGAAGACTGGCAGTTGCCCATGTTGCAAGTCTCCCCTCTCCACGACACTGATGTTGTCCAAGGGAAAGACATTAGGGCCAATACAGCTTGGCACCAGTGTCGTCGCAGAGCAATATGTGGTTAAGTGCCTTACTCAAGGACACAACATGCTGCCTCAGCTGAGACTCGAACTAGCGACCTTCAGATCACTAGACTGACGCCTTAACCACTTGGCCACGCGCCACACGTACTTTACATTTATAATATTTAAAAGGCATTTGGAAAGGATCATAAATAGAAAATCTATGTAAGTGGAATGAGCTGCCAATGGAAATAATTGAGGCAAGTACTATTACAATACTAAAAGAGACTTAGACGGGTACATAGGTGGCAGGGTCTCTACCAAAGGAAGTGTAAGGTGCTCCTTCCCTCCTCTAGCCTGCAGGTCACCCTTGGGCAAGGTGTAGCAGGTGGTCTTATAAGCAGCCGGTGCAGATCACAAGTCCTGGTTATGTGACCATTGATGGCAGGCAGACAGTCCCTGAAGAGTGTTGATAATGGCCGGGGTCACCTGTCTTGTGAAGACATTGTGCAGTAGAATGCAATGGAAAACCACTTCTGTAGAAACATTTGCCAAGAACAATCATTGTCGCCCAGATCATTCGAAATGGCACATAATGATGATGATAATGATGGACAGTATAGGGTCAGAAAAGATTAGGGGCCAAATGTGGGCAAATGGGACAAGCTTGGGGTATCTTGGTGGACCAAGTGGCTATCAATCCATACTTCCTGTGAATAATATCCACTGTTGACCCATGGAATGAGAGGGACTGTATTCTCCTTGACTGCTTGAACCACAAGATAAAAACAAGTGGGAAAGGTTGTCAGAACTGCGGTTTAAACAAGGAAGCAGGGTCCTCATCTCTTATCCATATGTATGCACCTTGTATATTGAACTGAGAGCCAGTCAACAGCATTCATATGCAGGTAGATACCCTTTTTCCTTCTTATAAACAAGACCCAAAGGTAAAACGTTACCATATGAGATATTTTTGTTTTTGATTTTCAGAGACTTCACATTTACTTCATGTTCTCCTCTTTCTGTTGAGTGCCAAGACTTATTCTTTACCTGGAACAAAGGGTATTTGTTTATCTTGGGCCAGAGGTTGTCCACTGCTAATCTACAGCTGGAGCAAGTATAGGGTGGGGTGATTCAACCAAAGGGTTCAAAGGTACATTTAATGTCAGAGAAATGTATACAATATGCATCCTGAAATGCTTTTTCTTTGCAACGATCCACGAAAACAGAGGAATGCCCCAAAGAATGAGTGACAGTTAAATGTTAGAACCCCAAATCTGCCCCCAGCTCCCCGCTCCCATGTATAAGCAGCAGCAAAGCCACAACCCCCCCCTCCCCCCACCAGCAAAAAAAAGCTTCGGCGCCCCCCCCCCCCACCAAGCAGTCAAACGTGCAGCAAAGACACAGACTTGCAGTATCCCAAAGACCACTCGTTCACCCGGTAATTCGACATAAGGGAAAAAGAGGTGTCTCCATTTCACAGCAAGAGGGAGGACATAACAAACAGCTCGCTGATTTATGATATTAAAAGTCTGTTGTGTCGCTTTTTCTGAGCTCTGTGCCCAAAGAACTCGGGTCTCTGGACACACAGCCAGCAACCTGCTTTCGATCTTTCATCTCCCACGACACACTGATTCCCTGCGGAGACACTGACCTCGAGTCCACCTGCCTCCAGGGCCACGAAATCCCGAAACTCCAAAAGTGAGCTAATCTTCTAGGCCGCTTCCTTGGCATATTGAATAATGGCCAGTTGTGAGACTCTGAAAGCGGGTCCCATTCCCGCAGAGAGCCGAAGTCAGCACGTAACTCCAGGTCAGGGTCTTCAAAAGAACCCTGAAAGGGAAAAGTAGAGATATTGAAGATAGAAATAGAAATGTTTCCAAAGATGCAAGCAGAGGAGTTGCCATTAGGCGCCTTTGTCTCCTAAGCTCCACCCCATTGCAATTTTACCTACACTCTGACCACTTTATGAGGCACCCCATATACCTAATAAAATGGCCGCTGAGTGTACGTTCCTGGTTTTCTGCTGCCGTAGCCCATCCACTTCAAGGTTTGATGTGTTGTGCATTCAGAGATGCTCTCCTGCACTCTGCTGTTGTAACGTGTGGTTATTTGAGTTACTGTCGTCTTCCTGTCAGCTTGAACCAGTCTGGCCATTCTCCTCTGACCTCTCTCATTAACAATGTGTGTTCTGAAAGATTCAAAATACATTTATTATCAAAGTATGTATGCAGTATACATCCCTGAGATTAGTCTTCCCACAGACAGCCACGAAACAAGAAACACCAGAGAACTTGTTCAAAGAAAACATCAAACACCCAACATGCAAATAAAAGAACGAGTGAATCTCACCCACAGAGCTGCTGCTCACTGGATGGTTTTTTGTTTTTCACACCCTTCTCTGTAAACTCCAGAGACCGTTGTGTGTGAAAATCCCAGATGATCAGCAGTTTCTGAGATACTCAAACTCCGGTCTGGCACCAACAATCATTCCAGAGTAAAAGTCACCCAGATCACATTTCTTCCGCATTCTGATGTTTGGTCTGAGCAACGACTGAACCTCTTGACCGTGCCTGCATGCTTCACTGCATTTTGGTTGCTGCCATGTAATTGGCTGATCAGATGTTTGCATTAACAAGCTGGTGTACAGGTGTACCTAATAACATTCCCGCTGCGTGTACAGAACCTGAAGATATAGTATCAGCTGAAGTTATGATTTCTAGATCTGGGAAGAACTGCAGGCTAGCGTTGCAACAACTCGATGAGAATAGGCGAAATCGATTCCCCTTCCTTCCATTGACACTATCCACATCTTAATGTTCACAAGATTATTAATAGCTGCAAGTAATGCCTCAGACACTGCTGTGGTTTAGACACTAGACTAGTTCTTCTATTTCCATTACCGCCAACTTGCATGCTAAACTTTCCGACTCCGGCATGAGAACAGCAGATCTAAAGCAATGATTCTCTGCTCCAAAGCCAAGTCGTCCTTCAAACATCAAAGGTTCATCTTGTTAGAGGACCTCCAAGGATGTTGCAGACATTTGAGAGATGACTCTCTATCAGTACAAAATTATTATCAACTATATACAACCCTGACATTCACTTTCTTGCCTGTGTACTCAGTAAATCCAAGAACCATAATAGAAACAATGAAAGACTGCACCAACAGAGCAGACAACCAGTGTGCAAAAGACAACACACTGTGCAAATACAAAATAACATAGGAGAAATAATAATAAATATATCAGCAATAAATATCGAGAACATGAGACAAGGAGTCCATGAAAGTGAGGCCATTGGTGGTGGGAAAATTTCAGTGATGGGGAGAGTGAAATTATCCTCTCTGGTTCGGGAGCCTGATGGACGAGGGGTAATAGCTGTTCTGAGCCTGGTGGTGAGAGTCCTGAGGCTCCTGTACCTCCTTCCTAATGGAATCAGTTCAGAGTTGAGATTATCCTCACTGGTTCAGGAGCCTGATGGTTGAGGGTAATAACTGTTGCTGAACCTGGTGGTGTGGGACCTGAGGCTCCTGTACCTCCTTCCTGATGGAATCAGTTCAGAGTTGAGGTTATCCTCACTGGTTCAGGAGCCTGATGGTTGAGGGATAATAACTGTTCCTGAACCTGGTGGTGTGGGACCTGAGGCTCCTGTACCTCCTTCCTGATGGAATCAGTTCAGAGTTGAGGTTATCCTCACTGGTTCAGGAGCCTGATGGTTGAGGGGTAATAACTGTTCCTGAACCTGGTGGTGTGGGACCTGAGGCTCCTGTACCTTCTTCCTGAAGCCAACAGTGAGAAGAGAGCATGTCCTGGCTGCTGGAGTCCCTGATGATGGATGCTGCTTTCCTGTTACAGTGCTCCATGTAGATGTGCTCAATGGTGGGGAGGGATTTACCCGTGATGGACTGGGCCATATACACTGCTCTTTGTAGGATTTTCCATTCAAGGGTGTTTGTGTTTCCATAGCAAGCTGTGACACAGCCAATCAGTAGACTCTCCACTACACACCAGAGGAAGCTGTGAGGTGTCATGGGTGCACATTATTTTGACCACAGTGAAGGGGCAGGGCATTTTGAAGGGGGTAGTACTGGGCAAAAGTCTTAGGCGCATATACATAGCTAGGGTGCATAAGATCTTTGCACAGTACTGTAGTAATGTTATGTATTGCACTGTACGGTGGAGCACCAGAGAGATATTCTATAGTGATCAATAAACCAATTGTTTGGAATCAAATGACCTTGCCTGGTATCTCAGGGCAAGTGTGTCTGTACCCACACCACCTCCCACCTCTGGCACTCCTTCTCTGCCCCACTGTCCCTCACCCCTCCCACGGCACCCCACCCTCACCATTCCCAACACCCTTTGCTCCCGCCAGATTTACAAATCCGCTCTCTGCTCCACATTGACAAATATAGTACCTTGCAAAAGCTTCAGGCACCCCAGCTGTACACAGTATATGTGCCCAAGACTTTTGCACAGTATTTTACATAGGAAAGATACAGGACAAGTGGAGTAGCTTGGTTGGGCTGAACTAACACTAGAACCATGAACTACAAAAGGTTTACCAGTTGGCACTCTGTAGCACCACATGGTTCTTTCGGCAGTAACCTGAAAGTGTGTATTCTTTCCAGAATCAGAATCAGATTTAATGCCTCTGTCATGAAAGTTGTTAACTTTACGGCAGCTACTACTACTACTATGTCGACTCAAGCCTAGGGGGCCGGCGTCGGGCACGATGACGGACTCTCCACTTCTCCCTCTCCCTCATCAGAGTGTTCAGTTCATCTGCATTAGCCGCGCCGCTGTCTTCTAGGAGCGTGTTGACCATAGTCTTGGGAGGGCGCCCAGGGTTCATCCTCCCATGCTTGGGCTCCCATATGATGACTAGGCTGGCAGGTAGCTCGGGGTGATGTAGACAGTGCCCCGCTAGTTGCAGTCTTCTCACCTCGATTTTAGTGGAGAGCATCGGTAGGTTGTTATAGAGCTCAACGTTCATCATGTGCTGTTGCCAACTCAAGTCAAGAGCCATCCGGAGCATTCGTGTATAGCAACCATCTAGAGAATTTCGCATAGTCTTGGTGAGTGTCCACGTCTCGCATCCGTACGTGAGAATGGCAGCAGTACAATGAAATACATGATAAATAAATATAGAGAAAAACCTGAGTTACATTGAGTAAATATGTGTATTAAATAATTAAGTTAAAATAAGATGTGCAAAAAACCAGAAATAAAAACTAGTGCGGAGGTGTTCATGGGTTCACTGTCCATTTAGAAAACAAATGTCAGAGGAAATGAAGCTGTCCCTGAATCGTTGAGTGTGTGTCTGCAGGCTCCTATACCTCCTCCCTGATAGTAACAATGAGAAGAGGGCACACCTGAGGTGATGGGGGTCCTTACTAAGGGATGCAGCCTTCCTGGAGCATCAGTCCTTGAAGATGTCTTGGATACTATAGAGGCTAGTACCCATGATAGAGCTGACTAACTTTACAAGTTTTTGCAACTTATCTCGATCTTGTGCAATAGACCCCCCCTCCTCCACAATACCAGACTGTGGTGCAGCCAGTCAGAATGCTCTCCATGGTACATTTGTAGAAGTTTTCAAGTGTTTTAGTTGATAAACCAAATCTCCTCAACTCCTAATGAAGTATAGCTACTGTCTTGCCTTCTTTATAGCTGCAACAATATGTTGGGACCAGGTTAGGTCCTTGGATATATTGACACTCAGAAACTTGAAGTTACTCACTCTCTCCACTTCTGATCTCTCTGTGAGGATTGGTATGTGTTCCTTTGGCTTACCCTTCCTGAAGTCCACAATCAGCTGTTTCGCCTGACGTTGAGTGCCAGGTTATTGCTGCGGCACCACTCCACTAGCTGGCATATCTCACTCCTGTACGTCCTCTTGTTCACCATCTGAGATTCTACTAACAATGGGTTTAATCATCAGCAAATTTAGAGATGGTATTTGAGCTATGCCTAGCCACCCAGTCATGGGTATAGAGAGAGTAGAGCAGTGGGCTAAACATACACCCCTGAGGTGCGCCAATGTTGATCGTCAGCAAGGTGGAGATACTATTTCCAATCTACACAACTTCTGTTTAGGAAGTTGAGGATCCAGTTGCAAAGGGCCCAGGTTTTGTTGCTTTTTGATCAGGACTGCAGGAATGTTGGTGTGAAATGCTGAGATGTAGTCAATAAACAGCATCCTGACATATGTAGGTATTTGCATTGTCCAGGTGATCCAAGGCTGTGTGGAGAGTCATTGAGATTGTGTCTGCTGCAGACCATTTGCAGCAATAGGCAAATTACAGTGGGTCCAGGTCCTTCCTGAGACAGGTGTTGATTCTAGCCGTGACCAACCTCTCGAAGTATTTCATCACTGGATGATGGTCGTTAAGACAGCTCACACTGCTGTTCTTGGGCACTGGTATAACTGTTGCCCTTTTGAAGCAGATGGGAACTGGCAGTGAGAGATTGAAAATGTTTTTGAATACATCTACAAGTTGGTCGGCACATGTTTTCAGAGGTTCACCAGTTACTGGGTAATCCATCGGGTCTTGTTGCCTTGTGAGGGTTCACCTGTTGAAAGACTGTTTAGGGAGCAACACACAGCCAAGCACTTTCATATTCTTCATTGGGCTTAATTCCAGAGAATGTTTACTGCCATGGAAGGGGGACGGTTCAGGAACATCTTGAAGATGAGTCAGGGAAAGATGATCATATCCTTACATGACTCTGGGGCAAGATCTTGTCCTCTGTTATATTTCCTGCTATTTCACCCATGTGAGAATGTTTTATCTGAAATGTTTCACAGATTTGCATGCCATCCCATAATAATATTATATTCAGTTCTGATCGTCTCATTATAGGAAGTCTGTGGAAGTTTTAGAGAGGGTGCAGAGGAGATTTACCAGGATGCTGCCTGGATTAGAGAGGGTGTAGAGGAGATTTACCAGGATGTTGCCTGGATTAGAGAGGGTGCAGAGGAGATTCACCAGGATGCTGCCTGGATTAGAGAGGGTGTAGAAGAGATTCACCAGGATGCTGCCTGGATTAGAGAGGGTGCAGAGGAGATTGACCAGGATGCTGCCTGGATTAGAGAGGGTGCAGAGGAGATTCACCAGGATGCTGCCTGGATTAGAGAGGGTGCAGAGGAGATTTACCAGGATGCTGCCTGGATTAGAGAGGGTGCAGAGGAGATTGACCAGGATGCTGCCTGGATTAGAGAGGGTGCAGAGGAGATTCACCAGGATGCTGCCTGGATTAGAGAGGGTGCAGAGGAGATTGACCAGGATGCTGCCTGGATTAGAGAGGGTGCAGAGGAGATTGACCAGGATGCTGCCTGGATTAGAGAGGGTGCCGAGGAGATTGACCAGGATGCTGCCTGGATTAGAGAGGGTGCAGAGGAGATTCACCAGGATGCTGCCTGGATTAGAGAGGGTGCAGAGGAGATTCACCAGGGTGCTGCCTGGATTAGAGAGGGTGCAGAGGAGATTGACCAGGATGCTGCCTGGATTAGAGAGGGTGCAGAGGAGATTCACCAGGATGCTGCCTGGATTAGAGAGGGTGCAGAGGAGATTCACCAGGATGCTGCCTGGATTAGAGAGCGTGCAGAGGAGATTTACCAGGATGCTGCCTGGATTAGAGAGCGTGCAGAGGAGATTTACCAGGATGCTGCCTGGATTAGAGAGCGTGCAGAGGAGATTTACCAGGATGCTGCCTGGATTAGAGAGGGTGCAGAGGAGATTCACCAGGGTGCTGCCTGGATTAGAGAGGGTGCAGAGGAGATTGACCAGGATGCTGCCTGGATTAGAGAGGGTGCAGAGGAGATTCACCAGGATGCTGCCTGGATTAGAGAGGGTGCAGAGGAGATTTACCAGGATGCTGCCTGGATTAGAGAGCGTGCAGAGGAGATTTACCAGGATGCTGCCTGGATTAGAGAGCGTGCAGAGGAGATTTACCAGGATGCTGCCTGGATTAGAGAGGGTGTAGAGGAGATTCACCAGGATGCTGCCTGGATCAGAGAGGGTGCAGAGGAGATTTACCAGGATGCTGCCTGGATTAGAGAGCGTGCAGAGGAGATTTACCAGGATGCTGCCTGGATTAGAGAGCGTGCAGAGGAGATTTACCAGGATGCTGCCTGGATTAGAGAGGGTGCAGAGGAGATTCACCAGGGTGCTGCCTGGATTAGAGAGGGTGCAGAGGAGATTTACCAGGATGCTGCCTGGATTAGAGAGGGTGCAGAGGAGATTCACCAGGACGCTGCCTGGATTAGAGAGGGTGCAGAGGAGATTTACCAGGATGTTGCCTGGATTAGAGAGGGTGCAGAGGAGATTGACCAGGATGCTGCCTGGATTAGAGAGGGTGCAGAGGAGATTGACCAGGATGCTGCCTGGATTAGAGAGGGTGCCGAGGAGATTGACCAGGATGCTGCCTGGATTAGAGAGGGTGCAGAGGAGATTCACCAGGATGCTGCCTGGATTAGAGAGGGTGCAGAGGAGATTCACCAGGGTGCTGCCTGGATTAGAGAGGGTGCAGAGGAGATTGACCAGGATGCTGCCTGGATTAGAGAGGGTGCAGAGGAGATTCACCAGGATGCTGCCTGGATTAGAGAGGGTGCAGAGGAGATTCACCAGGATGCTGCCTGGATTAGAGAGCGTGCAGAGGAGATTTACCAGGATGCTGCCTGGATTAGAGAGCGTGCAGAGGAGATTTACCAGGATGCTGCCTGGATTAGAGAGCGTGCAGAGGAGATTTACCAGGATGCTGCCTGGATTAGAGAGGGTGCAGAGGAGATTCACCAGGGTGCTGCCTGGATTAGAGAGGGTGCAGAGGAGATTGACCAGGATGCTGCCTGGATTAGAGAGGGTGCAGAGGAGATTCACCAGGATGCTGCCTGGATTAGAGAGGGTGCAGAGGAGATTTACCAGGATGCTGCCTGGATTAGAGAGCGTGCAGAGGAGATTTACCAGGATGCTGCCTGGATTAGAGAGCGTGCAGAGGAGATTTACCAGGATGCTGCCTGGATTAGAGAGGGTGCAGAGGAGATTCACCAGGGTGCTGCCTGGATTAGAGAGGGTGCAGAGGAGATTTACCAGGATGCTGCCTGGATTAGAGAGGGTGCAGAGGAGATTCACCAGGACGCTGCCTGGATTAGAGAGGGTGCAGAGGAGATTTACCAGGATGTTGCCTGGATTAGAGAGGGTGCAGAGGAGATTTACCAGGATGCTGCCTGGATTAGAGAGGGTGCAGAGGAGATTGACCAGGATGCTGCCTGGATTAGAGAGGGTGCAGAGGAGATCTACCGGGACGCTGCCTGGATTAGAGAGGGTGCAGAGGAGATTTACCAGGATGTTGCCTGGATTAGAGAGGGTGCAGAGGAGATTTACCAGGATGCTGCCTGGATTAGAGAGGGTGCAGAGGAGATTTACCAGGATGCTGCCTGGATTAGAGAGGGTGCAGAGGAGATTTACCAGGATGCTGCCTGGATTAGAGAGGGTGCAGAGGAGATTTACCAGGATGCTGCCTGGATTAGAGAGGGTGCAGAGGAGATTTACCAGGATGCTGCCTGGATTAGAGAGGGTGCAGAGGAGATTTACCAGGATGCTGTCTGGATTAGAGAGGGTGCAGAGGAGATTTACCAGGATGCTGTCTGGATTAGAGAGGGTGCAGAGGAGATTCACCAGGATGCTGCCTGGATTAGAGAGGGTGCAGAGGAGATTCACCAGGATGCTGCCTGGATCAGAGAGGGTGCAGAGGAGATTCACCAGGATGCTGTCTGGATTAGAGAGGGTGCAGAGGAGATTTACCAGGATGCTGCCTGGATTAGAGAGGGTGCAGAGGAGATTGACCAGGATGCTGCCTGGATTAGAGAGGGTGCAGAGGAGATTCACCAGGATGCTGTCTGGATTAGAGAGCGTGCGGAGGAGATTGACCAGGATGCTGCCTGGATTAGAGAGGGTGCAGAGGAGATTTACCAGGATGCTGTCTGGATTAGAGAGGGTGCAGAGGAGATTCACCAGGATGCTGCCTGGATTAGAGAGGGTGCAGAGGAGATTGACCAGGATGCTGCCTGGATTAGAGAGGGTGCAGAGGAGATTCACCAGGATGCTGCCTGGATTAGAGAGGGTGCAGAGGAGATTCACCAGGATGCTGCCTGGATCAGAGAGGGTGCAGAGGAGATTCACCAGGATGCTGTCTGGATTAGAGAGGGTGCAGAGGAGATTTACCAGGATGCTGCCTGGATTAGAGAGGGTGCAGAGGAGATTGACCAGGATGCTGCCTGGATTAGAGAGGGTGCAGAGGAGATTCACCAGGATGCTGTCTGGATTAGAGAGCGTGCGGAGGAGATTGACCAGGATGCTGCCTGGATTAGAGAGGGTGCAGAGGAGATTTACCAGGATGCTGTCTGGATTAGAGAGGGTGCAGAGGAGATTCACCAGGATGCTGCCTGGATTAGAGAGGGTGCAGAGGAGATTGACCAGGATGCTGCCTGGATTAGAGAGGGTGCAGAGGAGATTCACCAGGATGCTGCCTGGATTAGAGAGGGTGCAGAGGAGATTCACCAGGATGCTGCCTGGATTAGAGAGCGTGCAGAGGAGATTCACCAGGATGCTGCCTGGATTACGAGAGGGTGCAGAGGAGATTTACCAGGATGCTGCCTGGATTAGAGAGGGTGCAGAGGAGATTTACCAGGATGCTGCCTGGATTAGAGAGGGTGCAGAGGAGATTTACCAGGATGCTGCCTGGATTAGAGAGGGTGCAGAGGAGATTCACCAGGATGCTGCCTGGATTAGAGAGGGTGCAGAGGAGATTCACCAGGATGCTGCCTGGATTAGAGAGGGTGCAGAGGAGATTTACCAGGATGCTGCCTGGATTAGAGAGGGTGCAGAGGAGATTTACCAGGATGCTGCCTGGATTAGAGAGGGTGCAGAGGAGATTTACCAGGATGCTGCCTGGATTAGAGAGGGTGCAGAGGAGATTTACCAGGATGCTGCCTGGATTAGAGAGGGTGCAGAGGAGATTTACCAGGATGCTGCCTGGATTAGAGAGCGTGCAGAGGAGATTCACCAGGATGCTGCCTGGATTAGAGAGCGTGCCTTACAAGGATGGGTTGAGTGAGCTTGGGCTTTTCTCTTTGGAGTGAAGTAGGATGAGAGGTGACTTGATACAGGTGTACAAGATGATAAGAGGTGCAGATCGCTGTGGAGGTGAAGTCATTGGGTACATTTAAATCGGAGGTTGATAGGGTACCAAAGGTTACGGGAAGAATAGGCTTGAGAGGGATAATAAATCAGCCATGATGAAATGGCGGAGCAGACTCGATGGGACCAATGGCCTTATTCTGCTCCGATCTTATGGCCTCTGATGTCTCTGCTGTGGCCTGTTATGCGACCCAATGCAAGTTCGAGGAACTACCCTCACCTTCAATCTGGGACGGCCTACAGAGAGGCCTGGTGTCAGGTAAGTAGCCTTTTCCTCAATGTCAATAAGACAAAGATTCTTCTAGCTATCCTCCTTCCCCTCCCCCCTCCACCTTTTTATTCTGGCATCTTCCCCCTTCCCTTCTAGTCCTGAAGAAGGGTCTCGGCCCAAAGCATCGACTGTTTATTGATTTCGATAGATGGTGGCTGACCTGCATTTCGTGTGTGTTGTAAAGGAGATGGTTATTGCCTGCAGGAGGACTCACTCCACTCACTCCCCTCACACCCCTCTTTATATCTTTGGCACAGCGGTGCAAACTCAGAGCAATTTCAAACTTCTGGGAGTGCACATCTCACACAATCTCTCATGGTCCCAGAACATGTTCCACGCAATCAGGAGAGCTGGATTTTGCAGATCATTCTACAGACACGCAGTGGAGAGCGTGACAGGTCACATTGTACAATATCAGCTTACCACCATCAAGGACACACAGTACTGAGCAAAAGTCTTCGGCACATATATATAGCTATGAGTTTTGCACAGTTCTGTAGTAATTTTATGTATCGCACTGTACTGCTGCCAGAAAAAAAAACAAATTTCATGACATGTGTGAGTGATGATAAACCTGATTCTGATCTGGGTCTCTATTGTGGACTGAGAGTGGGAAGGGGGCAGGGAGAGGGGAATCATGGTTGGGAAAAGGGGAAGGGAGAGGGGAGGGAGCGGGAAGCACCAGAGAGACATTCTGTAATGATCAATAAACCAATTGTTTGGAATCCAATGGCCCTGCCTGGTGTATCAGGGAGTGTGTGTGTGCATTTGTGCCACCCACACCCCTGACACTCCTTCTCTGCCACCTGTCCCACACCCCTCCAGTAGTACCCCACCCTCACCATTCCCAAGAGAATCTTTGCTCCTGCCAGATTTACAAACTCACTCTCTGCTCCACATTGACAAATACAGTATTTGTGTCTAGGATTTTTGCTCAGTGTTGTATATAGAGAAAGGTGCCGGAAAAGGGAACCAATGCCCAGGTGACTAGAATCCACCGTACTCTGTTCCTGTACTCCCACTAAGCTCATCTCTTAAGCAAATTTATTCCTTGTTTCACTAAATGTGGTTCTTAGGATTAGAAAATTCATAGAACACAGAACAGTACAGCACAGGAACAGGCCCTTCAGCCCTCCGTGTATGTGCTGACCTCATTCCACCTGTCTACATCTGATCCAGATCTCTATTCCAGGGGTTCCCAAACTTTTTTTACGCTGTGAACCAATACCTTTAGGCAAGGGGTCTGTGGACTGCGGGTTGGGAACCCCTGCTCTATTCTCTACTGGTTTGTGCGCCTGCCTAAATCCCTTTTCAATGGCACTATTGTGTCTGCATCCACCACCTCCCCTGGTATCAACAACTCTCGGTATTCAAAAACAAACTTACCCCCAAAATCTCCTTTAAACTTTCCCCCTCTCACCTTAAAACAGTGTCCTTTAGTATTTGACATGTCCATCCTGATCAAAAGACTGACTACCTATGCCTCTGGTAATTTTATATACTCCTTATTTTATAAGGTCTTTACTCTGTTGTCTTCCCCCTTCCTTTCCAGTCCTGATGAATGCTCTTGTGCCAAAACGTCGACTCTTTATTCCCCTCTGTAGACGCTGCCAGACCTGCTGAGTTTCTCCCGCATTTTGTGTGTGTTGCTGTGGATTTCCAGCATCTGCAGAATCTCTCATGTTTACATTCTCCTATCAGGTTGCCTCAGCCTCCAGCGGCTCCAAGCTTGCCCACCTCTCCGTATAAGTATTGTTCTCTAAAGAGGATCTTGGCCCTTTGCTCCGCTGATCTTCTCTTTCAGTGCCGTTCTCCAATGAGACTGTGTGTTTATTTATTTACTGATACAGCATTGAATAGACCCTTCCAGTCCTTCGAGCACTCCCGACAAGCAAACATTCAAAGGTTCATTCATTATCAAAGTATACAACTCGGAAATTCTTCTTCACTAGATAGCCATGAACCCGAGAAAGGAAAGAATGGCGGCAGGACCATCAACTCCCCCCAGATCAAAATATTCTGTTAGTTTATTTATAATTATGAATGCTGCTTCTCTGACATTATATGACAGTGATGCTGCCACAAGTAAGTTTTTCAAAGCACCTGTGCATACGTGCACTTGTGTAGAAGACAAACTCGACTTTGGGGTATATAAAACACACCTCTATCAAGTCACTTTTCATCCCTCTTCATTCCAAAGAGAGAAGCCCAAGCTCACTCAAGCCATCTTCAAAAGACATGCCCTCTGTAATGAAAATTGTTTTAAAATTTGTCTGTGTTCTTTCCTGGTTTCACAAAGGAGACACTGCACATGTGTTAAAACAAAACACTTTATTAAAACTATTACAATTTCAATACATAAAGAAAAACAAATGTCTACAGAAATCAAAATAATACTGATCATCCACTAAACAAACCGATTTCAGTGTTGGAGGGGGCCACAGACCAACAACCTTACACGCAGCCTGTTTCCTCTCTCTCTCTAAGTCTAACTCTGACTCAACATACTCTGTCTCTCTCAACGTACAGTTTCCGTATCTTAGCACGAGTCACTAGCCATGACCAAGTCTAGGACAAACCTGTCTCCCCCTTGAACCAGGAAGGTGCCCCTTTCACGCCCTCCAAAAGCTCTTATCTCCATGCATTTGGGTACCTGCACCTGCACAATGAACTCACCTTCCCACGAGAAACATATTTTTCACCATTTTCCACTGGTATGTCTGTAGACTTGTACTCCTCTAACTTTGTCAAACCCTTGTTGTAGACTGCTTGTCTTGTACTTTCTCAAAACAATCCCACACCGAGTTAACACTGCTTTGTGTTACAGACTTCCATTTTATTTCAGCATCAGCGAAGGAGGAATCACAGTTAACTCTTTCCTTACACCCTTTCTCTGGGCAGCCTCCTGGTAAATCTCCCCTGCACCCTCTGAAGCTTTCGCATCCTTCCTATAATGAGGCGACCAGAACTGAGCACAATATTCTAAGTGTGGTCTAACCAGGATATTATAGAGGTGCATATCTTGGATCTGTGCAGATCTATATGGACTCGATTTCTTTCCCTCAAGGATGGGACTTCTTATGACACGTTGGTGGGGGTGGTCTTGTGGGGACAAAGTCCTGTATTCCCATTGATAAAACAGCCACGATCATGATATGTGGCACTGAGGCACGACTTTTATGGAATGGATTAAAAACACCCACCAGCTCAAGACCAGGTCTCCCATTGAACCATGATCTGCACTGAATAGTTTGTAGCCTCTAGGCCTGGTACATCGCTCACAGCTATTGCCATCAAGCAGGCAGGAGTGTGGCAAAGTGTGCCGAGCACAGCACAACATGTGTCTAACATCGTGGTTGGCTGCAATAAAGTTGAAAGTAAATTTATTATCAAAGTACATATGTGTCACCATATACAACCCTGAGATTCATTTCCTTGCAGGCATCCTCAATAAATCTCTAGAATAATCGCCAGAACAGAATCAATGAAAGACCGCACCAACTTGGGCCATTCAGCAAACATGGACAAGACAACACACTGTGCAAATACAAACAGAATGAAATAATAATAATACATAAATAAGCAATAAATGTTAAGAATATGAGATGAAGAGTCCTTGAAGTCCTGAGAATGTGGGAACTTTTCAATGATGGGCCAAGTGAAGTTGCCCGCTCTGGTTGGAGAGCCTGGTGGTTGAGAGGCAGCAATTGTCTCCATCGCTGCCCGGGTGAGACCCATTCAGCTCATACTGGGAAATGAAACTGTACTCTCTGATTCAAGCGGTTCAGCTCAGTTGCCCTGTGAGGTGTTATTTTTAATTTGTGTTGCAGCACGGCAGTCAGAGTGTTGCACAACCCAGGCCAGGGCAAGTTACCAAATAAACCACATGTATGTTTCAAGATGAAAATAGTTCAGACGAGACCCAGCACTTTTCCCACGTCATGTTAGTAAGTCGTTTTGTACTTTCTCCCACTTTAGTTTTGTTCAGGACATGGCTGGCAAGGGAAGCATTTCATAAACACGGGAAAGTCTGTAGATGCTGGAAATCCTTGCCAACACACAAAATGCTGGAGGAACTCAGCAGGTCAGGCAGCATCTATGGAAACGAGTAAACAGTCAGCATTTCGGGCTGAGTCCCTTCTTCAGGGTTGGAAAGGAAGGGGGAGGGAATGTTATGTTTTGTAGCTCCCAAACATTGAACCAACTCAAAGGATGACACGACAGGTCCAACTTCATGTTTACTTTTAAGCAATGTATGCAGAGACACGTGGTAGTGTGATGACGCATGCAATTCATTTATTTTTACATATAACTCGTAATTAATTATTTAAAGGAACAACGAATGTTTAATCAGTAATGTTTAATCATGGGTAAAACTCTCCCAGCCATTGAGCACATCTATATGAAGCATTGCCATCAAAAATCCTCACCACCCAGGCAATGCTGTTTTCTCACTCCTGCCACCAGGTAGAAGGTACAGGTGTCTCAGTACTCGCACCAACAGGTTCAAGAAGAGTTACCACCCCTCAGCCATCATAAAAGGGGATAACTACACTCACTTAAGGACATGCTCGTTATTTATGTTGTCCTTTGATCCTGTTGACTGTTCTCTAGATTTGCCTGCAGGAGAAAGAATCACAGGTTTGTGTGTGGTATCATATATGTACTCTGATAATAAATTTTACTTTGAACTAATCAACAACATATTTACAAGATTACTCAAATATTTCTGAAATATTAAAGACACAACAGGGAAGGAAGACAGCTAGAAGGTGATAGGTGAAGACAGGTGTGGAGAAAAGATAGAGGGCTGGAGAGGAAGAAATCTGATCGGAGAGAAGAGTGGACTATAGGAGAAAGAGAAGGATGAGGAGATCAAGGTGGACATGATAGGCAGGTGAGAAGAGGTAAGAGCCCAGAGTGGGGAGTAGAAGAAGAGGGACTTTTTTTACTGGAAGGAGAAATCGATATTCTTGCCTTCAGGTTGGAGGCTACCCCAACGAAAATCAATTGTTGCCCACTCCTAATCATTCAAAGTAAGTTTATTAAAGAAATACATATACACTTAGTGGCCAATTTACTAGGTACAGGAAAGGAATCTCTTTGTGGTCTTCTGCTGCTGTAGCTCATCCACTTAAGGGTTCAAAATGTGCATTCAGAGATGCTCTTCTGGACATACCTCCTATACTCAATAAAGTGGCCACTGGGTGTATGTTCATGGCCTTCTGCTGCTGTAGCCCATCCTGTGTTCAGAGAATTTCATCTCCACACCACTGTTGTAACCTGTGGTTATTTGAGTTACTGTCAGCTTGAACCAGTCTAGCCATTCTCCTCTGACCTCTCACATTAACAAGGCATTTTCACCCACAGAACTGCCGCTCACTGGATGTTTTTATTTTGTTTTTCACACCATTCTCTGTAAACTCTGCATGACAATTCCAGGAGATCAGCAGTTTCTGAGATACTCAAACATGGCCCCACCAATCATTCCAGGGTCGGAGTCACTTTCGTCACATTTCTTCCCGATTCTGATGTTTGCTCTGAACAACAACTGTTTCAATGGTACTGTGATGTTTTCTATTCGGTGTTTTTGGCCTTTTGTGTGATTTGTTGGTTTTTTTGCATGTTGGGTGTTTGATGCTTTCTCTGAACGAGTCCCATGGTGTTTCTTTGATTTATGGCTGTCTGTGGGAAGACCAATCTCAGGGTTGTATACTGCATACGTACTTTGATAATAAATGTACTTTGAATCTTTAAAATGAATGTTTTGACCATGTCTGCATGCTTTTATGCATTGAGTTGCTGCCACATGATTGGCTGACTGGCCACTGAGTGTATGTCACTATATAAGACTATAAGACATAGGAGCAGAATTAGGCCCTCTGGCCCATCGAGTCTGCTCCGCCATTCAATCATGGCTGATCCTTTTTTCTATCTCCTCTTCAACCCCAGTTCCTGGCCTTCTCCCCATAACCTTTGATGCCATATCCAATCAAGAATCTATCAATCTCTGCCTTAAATACACCAGACGACCTGGCCTCCGCAAATTCACCACCCTTTGGCTAAAGAAATTTCTCCGTATCTCTGTTTTAAAAGAACACCCTTCTATCCTGAAGCTGTGCCCTTGTCCTAGACTCTCCCACGATGAGAAACATTCTTACCACATCTACTCTGTGTCTGGGCCTTTCAACATTTGAAAGGTTTCAATGAGATCCTCCCCTCACCCCTCTGAATTCCAGCTACCTGGCACTCATTTTCTTGCAGGCATTCACTGTAGAACAAAGAAATAGAATAGAAGCAGTGAAAAACTACAAACAAAGACCAATAAATAGTCTAGTAAGGGAAAAGAATTTTAACAAAGATGAAGGTCTCGCTCTAAGAACTAGAATTTGATTGTAAACAAGGTGGAACAGCGTGAACCTGATTGGATGAGGACTGACCAATCAGGAGGGACGGACGACGGGGGTATAAATACCACCGGACATCATCGTATATGGCCAGACATCATCCCTGAAGAGGATGGCAGGGTTTGTCATTGAAATGTCAGTTACTATCTATACCTGTACTCGGCTGGAAGCCCGAGAAGAGTTTATTCATCATAGACGCCGGGAAAGCACTAAGTCCTTTTTCAATACTGAGAACATGAGTTATAGAGTCCATGAAAGTGAGGTTGTGGAATCTGTTCAGAGTTGAGAGGAGTGAAGTTATCCATTCTAGTTCAGGAGCCTGATGGTTGTAGGTTAATAGCTCTTCCTGACCCTGGTGGTGTGAGACCCAAGGCTCCTGTACCTCTTACCAGTCTTGGATCGATAGACATACGCCACATGTACCACTTTAAGAAAAGCATATCCTTGGCCGTAATGACCTTAAAATGCATCACTTAGAAGATAACTGTAAAGATGTGGAAGAGACTTTGAGAAACATCTATAGGTGTGTAGTGGAGAGTATATTAACTGGCTGCATCACGGCCTGGCATGGAAACACCAATGTCCTTGAGTGGAAAATCCTACAAAAAGTAGTGGATTCAGACTCGTCCATCATGGGAAAAGCCCTCCCCACTGAGCACATCTACATGGAGCGTTGTTACAGGAAAGCAGCATCCAACATCAGGGACCTGCACCACCCAGGACATGCTCTTTTCTCTCTGCTGCCATCAGGAGGAAGTTACGGGAGCCTCAGGACTCACACCACCAGGTTTAGGAGCAGTTATTACCCCTCAACCATCAGGCTCCTGAACCAAAGGGAATAACTTCACTCAACTTCATTTGCCCCATCACTGACATGTTCCTACACCTATGGACTCACTTTAAAAGACATCTCATGTTCTTGATATTTATTGCTTAATTATTTATTATTATTATTTATTTATTTTTGTAATTGCACAGTTTGTAGGCTTCTTCACAGTGGTTGGACACAAAGTTGGTGCGATCTTTCATTAATTCTATTATGGTTATTTTTCTATTATGGATTTATTGAGTATGCCTTCAAGAAAATGAATCTCAGGGTTGTAGATGGTGACATATATGCAGTTTGATAATAAATTTACTTTCAACTTTGTCTTAAAGACTTTTTGCACCCCGTCACACCACTACACAGTTTAATGTCAATGGCAAAGTCTGCTCAGGAACAGCTTGTCCCCTCTCATGAGGGAGGAGGCTACGTAGCATTGCACAGGATCGAAATAAGCTGCAGAGAGTTGTAAACTCAGTCAGCTCCATCATGGGCACCGGCCTCCCCAGCATCCAGGACGTCTTCAAGGAGCGATGCCTCAGAAAGTCAGCATCCATCATTAAGGACCCCCATCACCCAGGACATGCCCTCTTCTCATTGCTACCATCAGGGAGGAGGTACAGAAGCCTGAAGACACACACTCAACGATTCAGGAACAGCTTCTTCCCCTCTGACATCTGATTTCTGAATGGACATTGAACCCATGAACACTACCTCACTAATTTTTCCTCTCTTTTTGCACAACGTATTTAACTTAACTTTTTAAATATATAAAAAGTATACATGCCAGTGATATTGAACTGATGGTGAAATAAATAAGCAATAAATATTGAGAACATGAGATGAATAATCCTTGAAAGTAAGTGTACAGGTTGTGGGAATATTTCAGTGATGGGACAAGTGAAGCTGAATGAAGTGGATTTATCTCCCTTCGTTTGAAAGCCTGATGGTTGAGGGGTAATAATTGTTCCTGACAATTTAAAAAAAAAGCGAGTGGTCGGGCAAATACATGACAGATATATTATGTTGATAATTGTGTATTTGTTCACTTTAGTTTGAAATACAATATTATACAACCGGGGCGACTTTATTAATTACAGGAGGTGCCTAATAAAGTGGTCAATAAGTATATGTTTGTAGTTTTCTGCTGCTGTAGCCCATCCACTTCAAGGTTCGATGTGTTGTGTGTTCAGAGACCCTCTTCTGCACACCACTGTTGTAATGTCCGGTTATTTGAGTTACTGTTGCCTTCCTGACAGCTTGAACCAGTCTGGCTATTCTCCTCTGACTTCTCTCATTAAAAAGGTGTTTTCATCCACAGAACTGCCACTCACTGGACTTTTTTTTCTGTTTCTTGCAACGTTCTCTGTAAACTCTAGAGCAGCGGTTCCCAGTCTGGGCTTCACGAACCCCTTGATTAATGGTAGGGGTCCCTGGCATAAAAAATGTTGGGAACCCCTGCTCTAGAGGCTATTGCGCGCAAAAATAATGGAATGGTGGAGCAGACTCGATGGACTGAATGGCCTAATTCTGCTCTTTTGCCATGATCTTATGTAATTGACAGATGCTGGTAAATGTACAAGGTAGAGCTGAGATGCTGAGGAGAGCTGTCCCACAAATAGAGGCAGAGGAATTGTGGTCAATTCCGATAAGGAGAGTTTCATTTTATGCAGAGCATTGTAAATCTTCTAATTCATCCAGCACAGTCTTCTCCAAACTAAGTTCAAAGTGAAGTGTACAGTGTGTGTATGGCCTGGTGAAGCTGCAGTCAAATTAATATTACACAAACAACTTTATAATTCACGCTGCTAGACAACAGTGTATGTACTGTACACTTTTAGAGTCAAATCGTCACAGAGTGCAGAAATAGGCCCTTTGGCCCATCTAGACTGTGCCAATCTGCCTAGTCCCAGCAATCATACCTATACAAACTTCTCTTAAATATTGAAATTGAACCTGCATCCACCACTTCTGCAGGCAGCTCATTCCACACTCTCATGACCCTCTGAGTGAAGAAGTTTCCCCTCACTTAAACATTTCACCTTTCACCCTTAACCCATGACCTCTAATTCCAGTCCCACCCAACCTCCATGGAAAAAGCCTGATTGCACTTACCCATCTATAAGTACCTAAGAAAATAGGAGCAGGAGTCGGCCATCTTGCCTGTCAAGCCTGCTCCACCATTCAATAAAATCACGGCTGATCTGACCACTGACTCATCTCCACCTACTTGCCTTTTCCCCGTAACCCTTAATTGCCCGACTATGTAAAAATCTACCCAATCTTGTCTTAAATATATTTACTGAGGTAGCCTCCGCTGCTTCATTGGGCAGAGAATTCCACAGATTCACCACCCTCTAGGAAAAGCAGTTCCTCCTTATCTCTGTACATACACCTCATAATTTTGTATATCTCTATCAAATCTCCCCTTTGAAGGAATAAAGACTGAACCTATTCAACCTCAGGTCCCCAAGTCCCGGCAACAACCTTGTCAATTTTCTCTGTACTCTTTCAATCTTATTTACATCTTTCCTGTAGGTAGGTGACCAAAACTGCACATGGTACACCAAATTAGGCCTCACCAATGTCTTAAAAAACTTCAACATAACCTCCCGTCTCCTGTACTCAATACCATTCAAGAGAAAACCTGCAGACGCTGGAAATCCAAGCAACACACACAAAATGCCGGAGGAACTCAGCAGGCCAGACAGCATCTGTTGAAAGGAGTAAACTGTCGGCTGTTCGGCCCAGACCCTTTATCAGGACTGGAGAAAAGGATGACAAATCCGAGTAAGAAGGCAGGTGGGGAGGAAGGAAGGAAGAAGTAAAAGGTAGGTGAAACCGGGAGTGGGGGAGGGGAGAGATGAAATAAAGAACTGGGGTCGATTGGTAAAAGAGATACAGGGCTGGAGGAGGGGGAATCTGATAGGAGAGGACAGAAGGCCATGGGGAAGAAGGGAAAGGGGAGGAGCACCAGAGGGAGGTGATGGGCAGGTGAGAGAGGAAAATGGGCAATAGTGAAGGAGAGGGGAGCTATTACCAGAAATTTGAGAAACCGATGTTCTACACAACTCCCTTGTCCATTCGTCCCTCCCCCATAATCTCCCTCCTGGCACTTACCGTTGTAAGCAGAACAAGTGCCACCTCCTCCCTCACCATTCAGGACCCCAAACAGTCCTTCCAGGTGAGGCAACACTTCACTTGTGAGTCTGTAGGGGTCATCTACTGTACCCAGTGCTCCCGGTGTGGCCTCCTGTATATCGGTGAGACCTGACGTAGATTGGACCGCTTCTCTGAACACCAACACTCTGTCCACCAGAAAAAGCAGGAGGTCCCTGTGGCCACCCATTTTAATTCCACATCTCATTCCCATTCCAATCTGTCAGTCCTTGGCCTTCTCTACAGCCGTGATGAGGGCACACTCAGGTTGGAGTTGCAACACTTTGTATTCCGTCTGGGTAGCCTCCAACCTGATGGCATGAACATTGACTTCTCTAACTTCTGGTAATCGCCCCACCAGCCCTTCACCATTCCACCATTTACATTTCCCTTTCTGACCTTGTTTCCTTACCTGCCCATCGCCCTCTCCCTTTCCTGGTTTCACCCATCACCTCCTACCTTGTACTCCTTCCTCCCCTCTGACTTCTCATCTTTCTTCTCCAGTCCTGCTAAAGGGTCTCAGTCTGAAATGCTGACAGCTTACTCTTTTCTGTAGATGCTGCCTGGCCTGCTGAGCTCCCCCAGCATTTTTGTGTGTGTTCCTGTACTCAATACTTAGATTTATGAAGGTCAATGTGTCAAAAGCTCTCATTGCAACACTATCTACCTGCGACACCACTTTCAAGGAATTATGGAGTTGTATTCCCAGATGCCTCTTCTACTGCACTCCAAAGTCGTCCAAATCAACATTTCAAACGTTAACTGAGAAACATTTTCCTTTTTAGGAAGTGTGGATGGACCATTGACTGATTGGTATTTTCTCTCTTTCAGCTAAGGATGAGAGTCCTCTGACTGATTGTGTAAGTACTGATATTTTCTCACAAGTTCCACAAAAAAGCAGTGAAGTTCGCTCGTGCCGGCGAGAGAAGTAATAGCACCTCCAATACATTGTGACATGAAGTTGTTTCTAAAATGTGAAGGGGAGGCCTGATAGATACAAGATGAATTTATTTTTTCAGTTCCCCTTCAAAACAGAGAAGCAGTTTCTCTTCTATCCGAGGCATGCGGGCTTCCCCCCAGAGTCTTTCCTAAAAGGGTGGGAATTCCAATCATGGGGCAGAGTTGCGGGCAAGAAATAGTGGAACTAACTGAGTTGCAGAATAGATAAGAAAAATGAAATACTTTCATTTATAACTTGATTTTGTTTTACTGGCACCTCGCAGAATTCAGGTTGTACCTGACAGTTTTCAGCTTAACCGCCATGATACGAAATCAGATCTAACAAACCAAACACCAGCCACTGCTGGTCTGCCTGCAAAAGACCATAAGGCATGGGAGCAGACCTGGGCCATTTGCCCCATCGAGTCTGCGCTGCCAGGTCCACTCTATCTAGCCCTTTCAATATTCGATAGATTTCAATGAGATCCTCCCCCATTCTTCTAAACTTCAGCAGATACAGACACAGCGCCATCAAATGCTCCTCATATGTTAACCCTTTCATTTCAAAGGTTTCAAATGTACATTTAATGTCAAGAAATGTATGCAATATACATCCTGAAATGTTTTTTCTTCACAACCATCCACGAAAACAGAGGAGTACCCCAAAGAATAAATGACAGTTAAGTGTTTGAACCCCAAAGTCCTTGCCCCCCCCAGCTCCTCTGTCTCCCGCACGTAAGTGGCAGCGAGCAACAATGCCCCCCCCACCAGCAAAGAAATGCATCAGCACCCGCCACCAAGCGTGCAGCAAAAACAACAGCAAAGACACAGACTTGCAGTACTCCAAAGACTACACATTCACCTGGTATTCGACTTACCACAGGCTCTCTCTCTCTCTCCCTAATAAGGGAGAACGAGGTGTCTCCGTTTCACAGCGAGAGGGGAGACATAACAAACAACTCGCTGGTTTACGATGTTAGAAGTCCGTTGCATCGCTTTTTCTGAGCTCTATGCCCAAAGATCTCAGGTCTCTGGCTACACAGCCAACGATGTTCCAGCTCCCACAACACACCGGTCCAGGACACCGACCTTCGATCCACCCGTCTCCAGAGCCCCGAGATCCTAGGCCTCCAAAGGCGAGCTGAACTCTTAGGCCCGCCCTTAGCATGACGGTTAACGGCCAGGCGTGACACCCCGAGAGTGGGTCCCATTCCCGCAAAGAACTGGTCAGCGTGTAACTCCAGGTCAGGATCTTCAGAAGGGAAAAATAGAGGTATTAAAGATGGAAATGGAGCTGTTTCCAAAGATGCACGCAAAGGAGTCGCCGTTTAGTGCCATCTTGACTAAGGGATTATTCTCCTGAACCTCCTCTGGACCCTCTCCAATGCTTTCTCATCTTGGTTTCCACCAGGCAACCATCCTCAGGACTCACGTCACCGGTTACAGGATTGTATATGGTGACATATATGTAATTTGATAATAAATTTGCTCTGAATGCCTTGCGATTTTGAAACTTAACAGTAAGAACATAGAACAGGGGGATCTGAGAGTACAGATCCATAATTCCTTGAAAATGGCATCACGGGTAGATAGGGTTGAAAAGAGAGCTTTTGGCACGTTGGCCTTCGTGAATACAGGTTCGAGTACAGAAGTTGGGATGTTATGTTGAAGTTGTATAAGATGTTAGTGAGGCCTAATTTGGAGTACTGTGTGCAGTTCCGATCACCTACCTATAGGAAAGATTGAAAGAGTACAGAGGAAAATTACAAGGATGTTGCCAGAACTTGAGGATCTAGTTGTAGGGAAAGGTCGAATAGGTTTGGACTTTATTCCTGGGAGCGTAGGAGAATGAGGGGAGAGTTGATAGAGGTATGCAAAATTATGAGGGGTATAGGGAGGGTAGCAGGCTTTTTCCACTCAGGTTGGGTGAGAGTGGGACTAGAGGTCATAGGTTACGGGTGAAAAGTGAAATGTATAACGGGAACCTGAGGGGGATCTTCTTCACTCCTGTATGGAGCGAGCTGCCAGGGGAAGCGGTGGGTGTGGCTGCGATTGCAGCATTTTGGACAGGTAATGGATGGGAGGGGTGTGGAGGTTTATGATCCAGGATCAGGTTCATGGGAGTAGGCAGAATAATAGTTCGCACAAACGAAAGACCTGTTTGAGTTTTGTGGTGTTCTATGACTGACTCTGCAGGATAATGGCCTGGTTTTTTTCTCATTAACTCCTGGCTCTTGGAATATCTTTCTGTGCTTTGCAAAGCACCCCCCCCCCAACAACTTCTGCTGTGGGTACATCTTGTTTAAATAGCTCAAAGTGCAGAGGTGGCTCCGTGTTTCAACCTCTTGCTTTCATTTTGCAGAGCCTTGCCGAGAATCTGACCCGAGAGGCAGTGGCCACAGTGGCGAACGGAGCGAAGAAGAAGGAAGTAGAGAGGTCACAGTTGCAGCAGAGTAGGAAAAGGTCAGTGACCCTGAAATCAGCGCCGAGAAACAGGCCCTTCAGCCCATCCTGACCATTCAAGTCCAATCTCTGGTGCATGAACCCACTTTGCATACGATCTGCAAACAGGACGTGCAATCCCTTCCAGAACTCTGTCCCCATTTCTAATCCCATTGTGAAAGAACTTTCGTTACAACTGGTAAAACATCAAGAACTTGCATTTGTGTAACTCTTTTAGTAAAATGTCTGAAGGCACTTCACCTCCTTGTTCAACAGGTACATTTAACGTCAGAGAAATTATACAATATACATCCTGAAATTCTTTTTCTTTGCAAACATCCACGAAAACAGAGGAGTGCCCAGAAGAATGAATGACAGTTAAATGTTAGAACCCCAAAGCACCGCCCCCCCAGCTTAGAGAGAATAACGTGAGGCAGTGAACATTTCAAATCATAAAGTTCAAAGTTTGAGGTAAATTTATTATCAAAGTGCGTGTATGTTAACATATACCACCTTGAGATTTATTTATTTATTTATTTATTGAGATGCAGTGTGGGACAGTCCTTCTGGCCCTTTGAGCTGTGGCTATGAGCAATCCCCTGATTTACCCTTAGCCTAATCGTGGGAGAATTTACAATGACCAGTTAACCTACCAACCGATACATCTTTGGACTGTGGGAGGGAACTAGATCACCCAGGGAACGGGGAGAGTGGACAAACTCCTGACAGGAATTGAAACTGGGTTGCCTGCTGTAAAGCGTGGTGCTAACTACTACACTACAGTGACCTGTCTGTCTTATCGGCAGTCAGAGTAGACTGAGTGGAATCAATGAAAAGGCACACACAAACGAAGAGTGACAAACAACCAGTGTGCAAAGGAAGATAATCTGTGCACATATGAAAAAACAGCACCCTAAATAATCAATAAATAAATAATACTGAGCTCATGAGCTGTGAGTGAAAGTGAGTCTGTAGGTTGTGGAATTGGTTCAGTGTTGAATTGAGTCAAGTCACCCACGCTGGTTCAGGAGCCTGATGGTTCTGAACCTGGAGGTGTGGGACCTCGAGCTCCTGTGCCTGCCTCCTGAAGGCAGCAGCAAGATGGGAGTATGGTTTTAGTTCTGTCTTGATTTCACTGAAGGGCTGCGACAGGCTTCCTATCACCTCAGTGGAGATAAGCAGCCACTGGCAGGGATAAAAGATGGCGACTTTGTCCAGATGTTGAGAGATGGCCATTTTAGAATCAGAATCAGAGCTGTGTTTATCTTCACTGAAGTGAAATCTGTTGCTCTTTGGCAGCAGGACAGTGCAACGCAAATAACAGTTACAGTAAGAACTATAGAAAAAGTAAATAGTGCAAAGAGAGAGCAAACTGGTGAGGTACAGAACCGTGCAACAGTCTATATATTGTACATCGCCAGGGCGACTAAAACTCTTGCACAGTACTGTAGTAATTTTATGTATTGCACTGTACCACTGCCACATAAAAAACAAGTTTCATGACATATGTAATGATCAATTACAACAGACAATAGGTGCAGGAGTAGGCCATTCAGCCCTTCGAGCCAGCACCGCCATTCACTGTGATCATGGCTGATCATCCACAATCAGTATCCAGTTCCTGCCTTATCCCCATAACCTTTGATTCCACTATCTTTAAGAGCTCTATCCATCTCTTTCTTGAAAGCATCCAGAGACTTGGCCTCCACAGCCTTCTGGGGCAGAGCATTCCACATATCCACCACTCTCTGGGTGAAAAATTCTGTAATGACCTTCTGTAATGATCAATGAGCCAATTGTTTGGAATCAAATGACCTTGCCTGGTGTCTTAGGGCTGGGTGTGTCTGCACCCACCCTGACACTCCTTCTCTGCCACCTGTCCCACACCCCTCCCACTGTGCCCCACTCTCACCATCCCCAATGTCCTTTGCTCCCGTAAGATTTACAAACTCACTCTCCGCCCCACGTTGACAAATACAGGACTGTACAAAAGTCAAATCTGATGGTGGAGGGGAAGAAGCTATTCAAAAGCACTGAGTGTGTGTCTTCTGGCTCCTGTACCTCCTCCCCAATGGTAGTAACAAGAAGAGGGCATGTACCAGACAGTGAGGGTCGTTCTTGAAGATGTTGTCGATGGTGAAGGGGGTTCTGCCCATGATGGAGCTGGCCCTGTCTACAACTCTCGGCAGCTTTTGTCGGTCCTGTGCTTTGGAGCCTCCGTTGCAGAATGCTCTCCACGGTACAGCTGTAGAAATTTGCAAGAGTCTTTGTTGACATACCAAATCTCCTCAAGCTCCTGATGAAGTGTTGCCACAATGTGCCCTCTTCCTGACTGCATGGATATGTTGGGCCCAGGATATATTCTCAGAGATGTTAACACCAGGAACTTGAAACTGCCCAGCCTTTCCACTGCTGACACCTCGAAGAGGACTGGTGTGCGTTCCCTCGACTTCCCCTTCCTGAAGTCCACAATCAATTCCTCATTTTTACTGATGTTGAGTACAGGGTTGTTGTTGTGACACCACTCAACCAGCCTGATCTGTCTCTCACGTAATTCTGCCAACGACAGTTGTTCTATTGGCAAATTTATAGAATGCGTTTAATCTGGCCAGGCACAGCTAAGCTCTGAACACCACATCAGATGTTCTTTGGGCAGAGTCCCAAACATCGATTAGGAAGGAAGTTTGTGGTTTTTCACTACCTCGAATGGTTGCTCTCAGCAACCATCAAAATTGGGGAGTGTGCAATGCGGGTGGGCAGTCTATTAGTACATATAGCAGAGACAAGATGTAAGATGTAGCAGAGGTACTGCAAGATGGCACCAGCAAACAACAAGACCAACAGCGATGTCCTGCTGACAGTACACAAAACTACTTCTTTTACTGTGATCTACATTTTGATGGTGAGTTTGGGGCCACCCACACCAATTAAGCGATCTGGTGCCTTGCTGTCTCTGAGGGAATTCGGTGAGGTTTGGAGAGAAGTGTACGGTTCCAACGCCTGGAAACCTGGAGACAGGCCACAAGCCCATGATCGACTCCATTGCTTCTCTTCGGCTGAGGTGTCCAGAGTGAGAGCCCATGATCGACACCATTGCTTCTCTCTGATTGAGACGTTGAGGATGTCTGGTTTATTGATCATTACAGAATGTCTCTCTGGTGCTTCCCGCTCCCTCCCCTCTCCCTTCCCCTTTTCCCAACCATGAATCCCCTCTCCCTGCCCCCTTCCCACTCTCAGTCCACAATAGAGATAGATAGATAGACATACTTTATTGATCCCGAGGGAAATTGGGTTTCATTACAGTTGCACCAACCAAGAACAGAGTATAAATATAGCAATATAAAACCATAAATAATTAAATAATAATATGTAAATTATTATTATGCCAGATGGAAATAAGTTCAGGACCAGCCTAATGGCTCAGAGTGTCTGACCCTCCAAGGGAGGAGTTGTAAAGTTTGATAGCCACAGGCAGGAATGACTTTCTATGACGCTCAGTGTTGCATCTCGGTGGAATGAGCCTCTGGCTGAATGTACTCCTGTGCCCAACCAATACATTATGTAGTAGATGGGAGACATTGTCCAAGATGGCATGCAACTTGGACAGCATCCTCTTTTCAGACACCACCGTCAGGGAGTCCGGTTCCATCCCCACAACATCACTGGCCTTACGAATGAGTTTGTTGATTCTGTTGGTGTCTGCTACCCTCAGCCTGCTGCCCCAGCACACAACAGCAAACATGATAGCACTGGCCACCACAGACTCGTAGAACATCCTCAGCATCGTCCGACAGATGCTAAAGGACCTCAGTCTCCTCAGGAAATAGAGACAACTCTGACCCTTCTCGTAGACAGCCTCAGTGTTCTTTGACCAGTCCAGTTTATTGTCAATTCGTATCCCCAGGTACAAACTATTGGTAATCCTCCACCATGTCCACATTGACCCCCTGGATGGAAACAGGGGTCACCTGTTTAGCTCTCCTCAGGTCTACCACCAGCTCCTTCGTCTTTTTCACATTAAGCTGCAGATAATTCTGCTCACACCATGTGACAAAGTTTCCTACCGTAGTCCTGTATTCAGCCTCATCTCCCTTGCTGATGCATCCAGCTATGGCAGAGTCATCCGAAAACTTCTGAAGATGACAAGACTCTGTGCAGTAGTTGAAGTCCGAGGTGTAAATGGTGAAGAGAAAGGGAGACAAGACAGTCCCCTGTGGAGCCCCAGTGCTGCTGATCACTCTGTCGGACACACAGTGTTGCAAGCACATGTACTGTGGTCTGCCAGTCAGGTAATCAAGAATCCATGATACCAGGGAAGCATCCACCTGCATCGCTGTCAGCTTCTGCCCCAGCAGAGCAGGGCGGATGGTGTTGAACGCACTGGAGAAGTCAAAAAACATGAGTTTCACAGTGCTCGCTGGCTTGTCCAGGTGGGCATAGACACGGTTCAGCAGGTAGACGATGGCATCCTCAACTCCTAGTCGGGGCTGGTAGGCAAACTGGAGGGGATCTAAGTGTGGCCTGACCATAGGCCGGAGCAGCTCCAGAACAAGTCTCTCCAGGGTCTTCATGATGTGGGAGGTCAATGTCACCGGTCTGTAGTCATTGAAGCCGCTGGGGCGCGGCATCTTCGGCACAGGGACGAGGCAGGACGTCTTCCACAGCACAGGAACCCTCTGGAGACTCAGGCTCAGGCTGAAGACTTGGTGAAGTACTCCACACAGCTTGGGGGCACAGGCTATGACCCATATCAGAATCAGGTTTATCATCACTCACATATGTCAAGAAATTTGTTTTTTGTTGCGACTGCAGTACAATGCAATGCATAAAATTATGACAGTACTGTGCAAAAGTCTTAAGAACCCTAGCTATATATATGTGCTTATGACTTTTACACAGTACCGTATGTCTCGGGTTAACATCTCTCTGAGTCTTGTCTGGTCACAGTACGTATACAGGCCTTTCGGCCCATCCAGTCGGTGCCCTACTACAGTGCTGCCACATCCCATTGTTCCTGCAGTGTGACATTCTAGTCTAATGTTGTTTTGTTGGTGACCGTGCAGTAGGGTCCCTGTAGCCTCGAGTCCTGACGCAGTTACTTTCCCCATCAGCAGGGGGTTGCTGCATGCTTGCATACACACCCCAAGCAGAAGGAAGGGGAAGGGGAAGGGGAAGGGATCAATAAATCTCTGATTCTTGTTTATTCTGAAAGGGCGAGGAGTGCCACTGACATCAATGATAAAGAGTACATGAACGACTCAAGCAAGGCAGGCAGGAAGAAGAGACAGGTGAGCATGTATTTTCACTCATCCCCGCAGCAAAGCACGATGAGAGGCAATTTGATAGAGGTGTACAAGATGGCAAGAGGTATTGATTGAGTGGGCAGCCAGAAACTTTTTCCCAGTGTGGAAACAGCTGTAATTATAAGGTGATTGGAGGAAAGTATAGGGGGGTTTTCAGAGGTGCAGAAGTCTGAAGTATATATTGCTAGGATGCCTAAGACTTTTGCACAGTACTGCAGTAATTATATATTTTGCACTGTACTGCTGCTGCAAAAAAACAAATTTCGTGACATATGTGAGTGATGATAAACCTGATTCTGATATGGGTCAGAATAAACCAATTGTTTGGAATCAAATAGCCTTGCCGGGTGTCTCAGAGCTGGGTGTGTCTGTACCCACCCCTGACACTCCTTCCCTGCCACCTGTCCCTCACCCCTCCCACAGCGCCCCACCCTCTCCATCCCCAACATCCTGTGCTCCTGCCAGATTTACAAACTGGCTGTCCACTCCATGTTGACAAATACTGTTCTGTGTAAAGGTCTCAGGCACTCTGGCTATATGAATGCGTCTGAGACTTTTGCATCGTTCTGTTTAGCACGGTAACAGGCCTTTCCGGCCCAACAAGCCAGCGCTGCCCAGTTACACCTGTGTGACCGGTTAACCTTCTGACTGGTAAGTCTCTGAGACGTGGGAGGAAGCTGGAGCGCCAGAGGAATCAGACACAGTCACGGGAAGAATGTACAAACTCCTTACAGGCAGTAATGGGAATTGAACCTGGCACTGGCACTGTAAACTACTACGGTACCCATCCACTCCTCAAATCCTCTTACCCCTTACCTTAAACCTGCTTGTAGATGCCTCCACTGTGGGGGGAAGTTTGCTACTGTCTCATTATATTTTACACCACTAAACCTCTACCACTCCAAGGAAAACAAGTCCAGCTTTTCCAGTCTCTCAGGCAGACGTACGCAGTCATCCAGCCAGTGTTGTAAAAATTGATACCACATACCTCCAGCTCTAATATTCTGTTAACAAGAGATTTTGTAGATGCTGGCAATCCAGAGCAACGCACACAAAATACTGGAGGAGCTCATCAGGTTAGGCAGTATCTAAGGAGGGGAATAAGCTGTCAAAGTTTCGGACCAAGACCTTGATGAACGGGCTCAGCCCATTGACTGTTTATTCCTCTGCATGGATACTGCCTGACCTGTTGAGTTCCTCCAACATTTTGTGTGTGTTACTCATATTCTTTGATGTGTCGAGGTGAAGACACGTCTCTACCAAAGGAGGTGTAAGGTGCTCCTTCCCTCCGCTAGCCTGCAGGTCACCCTTGGGCAGGTGTAGCACCTGCTTAGCCCCCGATCAGGGTCACGTGAAACCGTGGGAGCAGGTGGTGGATGGTCGTATGAGCAGCCAGTCCTGGTTATGTGACCACTGATACCAGGCAGACAATCCCTGAAGAGTATTGATCATGGCTGGGGTCACCCGTCTGGTGAAGACATTGCCCAGAAGACAGCAATGGCAAACCACCTCTGTGGAAGAATTTGCCAAGAACAATCATGGTCATGGACCATGTTCGTCCACTTCATACGACATGGCACAGAATAGTGATGAAGATTCATATTCTGTTTCCCAGCCAATGAAATTAGGTACCCATTCCTGATGAAGGGTCTTGACTATCCAGTCCCCTCCATAATTGCTGCCCAACCCGCTGAAGTCCTCTGGTAGGTACCTTTTGTGTGATTTCTAGCGCCTTCAGTCCTTGCGTCTAGGCTCTGGAGTATCTGATGTGCATTCTTCATTACATTTTTTTTAGCCTGTACTGCCACCTTCAGGTGTACCTGGAAACTGTACACCGAGATCCCACTATTCCCCTGTGCTCGTTCAAGCCCAACATTCATCCTGCATGTCCCGTCCTGGCTGTGCTCACACCACACTTCCCAGGGTTAAGGTCCATTCCCTTCATTCAGCCCATCATACTGACTTGCTAGTGTTGCCCAATAAACAAACCACAAGTGGGGCAACACACGCAAGATGCTGGAGGAACTCAACAGGTCAGACAGCGTCTATGGAGGGGAATTCTCCCTCACATCACCACCCGCACACTAAGGGGAGCCGTTTACAGTGACCAATTAACCCACCAACCCTGCACATCATGGGGATGTGGGAGGAGAGGGGAGCACTTGGGGGAATCATAGAGAGAACGTGGGAACTCCATGCGGACAAGGCTCGAGGCTGGATTCTGATGTTTTTAATCCAAGGTTCTTTTGGAACTCAGGAAAGAGGCACAAAATTTTTTGCTTTACAACCGATAATAGAGCAAAGAGAATTGGAAACGTACGTAGAGATGCAAAAGTCTAGTAGTTAATACAAACAACAGGAAAGGCTTGTTTGTCGGTTGTTTGCCCAGCCCAGAGTTTAGCTCACAAACCTTCCGTCACCAGCGAAGGTGATGACATCATCAGTGCGCAATTGAGTATTATTTCTGCCAAGTTTATATTAGTCTGATTCATTGTTCTGATTGGTTGGCTGTCGTACCGGCCGCTAGTCTCCGCTTGGTCCCAGCCAATCGGAGAGATGAGTAATATCCACTGGCCCACATCCCTGGTTATAGGTCATTGTGACCATTGGTTCCTCGGGTGTCCACAGCTCACCCCTCAGCCCTGAACCAATCAGACCGACTTCGACCAATATAAACGTGAGCACTTGGCAGAAACAACACTCAACTGTGCACTGATGAGGTCAGCTCTCCCGGTGACAAAGTGTTTGCGACCTAACCTCCAGGTTCAGCAAACAATCCAACAACCAAGCAGCCAACCCAAGCTAGCAATCTTCTCTTTCATTTCAAACGGAATCAGAATCAGGCAACACACATCAAAGTTGCTGGTGAACGCAGCAGGCCAGGCAGCATCTCTGGGATGAGGTACAGTCGACGTTTCAGGCCGAGACCCTTCTTCAGGACTAACTGAAGGAAGAGTTAGTAAGAGATTTGAAAGTGGGAGGGGGAGGGGGAGATCCGAAATGATAGGAGAAGACAGGAGGGGGAGGGATGGAGCCAAGAGCTGGACAGGTGATTGGCAAAGGGGATATGAGTGGTCCGGGGAGAAAGACAAGCGGGGGGGAACCCAGAGGATGGGCAAGGGGTATAGTCAGAAGGACAGAGGGAGAAAAAGGAGAGTGAGAGAAAGAATGCGTATATAAAAATAAATAACGGATGGGGTACGAGGAGGAGGTGGGGCAGTAGCGGAAGTTAGAGTAGTCAATGTTCATCCCATCAGGTTGGAGGCTACCCAGACAGAATATAAGGTGTTGTTCCTCCAACCTGAGTGTGGCTTCATCTTTACAGTAGAGGAGGCCGTGGATAGACATATCAGAATGGGAATGGGATGTGGAATTAAAATGTGTGGCCACTGGGAGATCCTGCTTTCTCTGGCGGACAGAGCGTAGGTGTTCAGCAAAGCGGTCTCCCAGTCTGCGTCGGGTCTCGCCAATATATAGAAGGCCACATCGGGAGCACCGGACGCGATATATCACCCCAGCCGACTCACAGGCGAAGTGTCGCCTCACTTGGAAGGACTGTCTGGGGCCCTGAATAGTGGTAAGGGAGGAAGTGTAAGGGCATGTGTAGCACTTGTTCAGCAAAGCAGTCTCCCAGTCTGCACCACTAAGCACATCTTTCCCTCGCCGCCCCCCCGGCTTTCCACAGGGATCGCTCCCTACACGACTCCCTTGTCCATTCGTCCCCCCCATCCCTCCCCACTGATCTCCCTCCTGGCACTTATCCTTGTAAGCGGATTAAGTGCTACACATGCCCTTACACTTCCTCCCTTACCACCATTCAGGGCCCCAGACAGTCCTTCCAGGTGAGGCGACACTTCACCTGTGAGTCGATTGGGGTGATATACTGCGTCCGGTGCTCCCGATGTGGTCTTCTATATATTGGCGAGACCCGACGCAGGCTGGGAGACCGTTTCACTGAACACCTACGCTCTGTTCGCCAGAGAAAGCAGGATCTCCCAGTGGCCACACATTTTAATTCCACATCTCATTCCCATTGTGATATGTCTATCCACAGCCTCCTCTACTGTAAAGATGAAGCCACACTCAGGTTGGAGGAACAACACCTTATATTCCGTCTGGGTAGCCTCCAACCTGATGGCATGAACATTGACTTCTCTAACTTCTGCTAAGGCCCCACCTCCCCCTCGTACCCCATCTGTTACTCATTTTTATGCACACATTCTTTCTCTCACTCTCCTTTTTCTCCCTCTGTCCCTCTGAATATACCTCTTGCCCATCCTCTGGGTCACCACCCCCCCTTGTCTTTCTTCCCGGACCTCCTGTCCCATGATCCTCTCATATCCCTTTTGCCAATCACCTGTCCAGCTCTTGGCTCCATCCCTCCCCCTCCTGTCTTCTCCTATCATTTTGGATCTCCCCCTCCCCCTCCCACTTTCAAATCTCTTACTAACTCTTCCTTCAGTTAGTCCTGACAAAGGGTCTCGGCCTGAAACGTCGACTGTACCTCTTCCTAGAGATGCTGCGTTCACCAGCAACTTTATGTGTGTTGCTTGAATTTCCAGCATCTGCAGAATTCCTGTTGTTTGCGGAATCAGAATCAGGTTTATTATCACTGGCATGTGATGTGAAAAGACGAACGGATAAAGATTAAAGATTAACAATGGCAGGGCAACGTGTTCAGTTCTTTTTATACCATATAAAAAGCATTCCATTCAAGTATGTAGATAAAAGTCAATGAATCAGATAGCCCCTATTCAAATAATGCAATACCAAGAGAAGTCAGGTTGAAATCGGCAAGGGTGTGCCTCCTGCCTGCATTGACCAGTCTCCCTCTCACTGACTGCTGCCGGAGGAAGGTGCAGGAGTCTTGGATCCCATGCTGCAGGGTTTGATTGGTACAGCTCCTGGCTGTGGCTGTGGACTCTGGCTCATGTGTTTCTGATTTTTGGTTAATCTTATTTTTTGCTAGTTTGCGTGATTTGATTGCGGCGTTTCGGAGTGGACTGGCTTTGTGGCCTGAAATCACAGCGCTAAACTGAACACTTCCCGATTGCTTCCAGGGCTCTGTGGTTCGATGTTTCATGTCCTGTGCGGTATTTGCTTTTTTGTTTACCATTTGCGCAATTTGTTCTTTTTTCTTTGAACGGGTTCCACTGTCTTGTGGCTGCCTGAGACAGGACGAATCTCAGAGTTATATTCTGTATACATGCTTTGATAATAAATGTATTTTGAACCTTTGGAAGGCCAACAGGCTGGTGATTAGGAGAGCCAATGGAAGTTACCCATGGGGAGGTTTGAGTACAGCGGCTAGGAAATCCTTTTTCACTGTACAGGGCCTTGGTGAAACCACACCTGGAGTATTGCAGTGGACACAGGAGACTGCAGACGCTGGAGTCTGGAACAACAAGCAATCTGCTGGAGGAACTGAGTGGGTCGGGCAGCATCTGTTGGGAGAGAGGAATGTTTCATCTCCACCCAAAACGTCGACAATTCCTCCCCCCACCCCCGACCCCAACTGCTGCTCGTCCTGCTGAGTAACTCCTGCAAGGTGTTGGTTGCCCACAAGGTATAGTGTTCTGGTCTCCTTAATTAAGAAAGGAAGTACTTGCCAAAGGGGAAGCCTTACAAAGAACCATCCAGGTTTGCTGCAGCAAGAGAGAGTGAGCAGACTGGGACCTTATCAGATGTCATCGAAACTTTCTGAGTTCTTGAAATGTGTGGCGGGCCATGTGCAAGAAGGTTGCTTCAACATAAACCTGGAGCAATACTCACAAAATTCTGGAGGAACTCAGCAGGTCAGGCAGCATCCATGGAGAGGAATAGACAATTGATGTTTCATCAGGACTGGAAAGGAAGGGGGCAGGAACCAGAATGGGGGAGTTGTGTGGAATACAACCTGGCCAGGTGATAGGTGAGACCAGGTGAGGGGTAAGGTGGGTAAGTGGGGGAATGAAGTGAGCAGCTGGGAGGTGATTGTGGAAGAGGTAGACATCTGAGGAAGAACGAATGTGATAGTAGTGGACCAAGGATACAGTGTAAAAGGTGGAGAACCAGAGGGAGATGATGGACAGGTCATGAAGGCCGGAGAGGAGAAGGGAAGGGCTGGGGGGTAACTGGAATGGGGAATGGCAAGGGTGAAAGGGTGAAAGGGGTGGGGGAAGTTATTGGAAGTTAAGAGAAATCGATGTTGCTGCCATCAGGTTGGAGGCTTTCCAGCCAGAATATGAGGTGTTACTCCCCCAACTTCTGACTGATGAACCAAGGACAAGAGGGTGTGGTTTGATAATTAACAAATCTGGCATTTCCAATCCTGACTGCTTCTGAAAGCTGACCGATAGTCATTCAAAACAGAGAACTGGTAGATTTGGGGCACTAAAGGAATCGAGGAGTTCGGATAAGATGCTGAGACATACAGCACTGTGCAAAAGTCTTAGACACACACACACACACACACACGTGTACTGTAGTAATTTTATGTATTGCACTGTACTGCTGCCGCAAAAACAAATTTCATGACGTATATGCAGCTGGATCCTGGACTTCCTGTCAGATCGCCAATCGGTGGTAAGAATGGGCTCCCTGATCTCTGACCCTCTGACCCTCAACACAGGTGCCCCTTAGGGCTGTATACGAAGCCCCCTCCTTTACTCTCTGTACACCCATGTCGCCAAGCACAGCTCCAATCTGCTAATTAAATTTGCAGACGATACTACATTGATTGACCTTATCTCAACTAATAACGAGGCAGCCTACAAAGAAGAAGTCATCACCCTGACACAGTGGTGTCAAGAAAACAATGTTGCAAAAACAAAGGAGCTGGTTGTGGATTACAGGAGAAATGGAGACAGGCTAACCCCCATAGACATAAATGGATCTGGGGTTGAGAGGGTGAAGAGCTTTAAGTTCTTCACAACAGCGCCTCTTTCACCTCAGACATAGAAACATAGAAAATAGGTGCAGGAGTAGGCCATTCGGCCCTTCGAGCCTGCACCGCCATTTATTATGATCATGGCTGATCATCCAACTCAGAACCCCGCCCCAGCCTTCCCTTCATACCCCCTGACCCCCGTAGCCACAAGGGCCAGACGGTTGAAGACATTTGGTATGGGCCCCCAAATCCTAACAACTTTCTACAGGGGCACAATTGTGAGCATGCTGACTGGCTGTATCACGGTCTGGTATGGGAATTGTACCTCCCTTAATCGCAGGACTCTGCAGAGAGTGGTGTGGACAGCCCAGCGCATCTGTAGTTGTGAACTTCCCACTATTCAGGACGTTTACAAAGACAGGTGTGAGAAAAGAGCCCGAAGGATCATTGGGGGCTCGAGTCACCCCAACCACAAACTGTTCCAGCTGTTACCATCTGGGAAACGGTACCGCAGCATAAAAGCCAGGACCAACAGGCTCCAGGACAGCTTCTTCCACTGGGCCATCAGACTGATTAATACACGCTGATACAATTGTATTTCTATGTTATATTGACTGTCCTCTTGTACATACTATTTATTACAAATTACTATTCATTGTACATTTAGACGGAGACATAACGTATAGATTTTTACTGCTCATATATGTGAAAGATGTAAGAAATAAAGTCAATTCAATTAATTTGTGAGTGATGATAAACCTGATTCTGATATGGGTCTCTTTTGTGGACTGAGAATGGGGAATCATGGTTGGGAAAAGGGGAAGGGAGAGGGGAGGGAGCGGGGAGCAAGCTAATGAAAAATATCAAACACAGAAAATGCAGAGAGTAAATGACCCTGCCTGGTGTCTCAGGGCTGGGTGTGTCTGCACCCACCCCTGACACTCCTTCTCTGTCGCCTGTCCCTCACCCCTCCCAAGGTGCCCCACCCTCACCATTCCCAACATCCTTTGCTCCCGGCCAGATTTACAAACTCGCTCTCCGCTCCACGTTGACAAATACAGTACTGTGTGAAAGTCTCAGGCACCCTCTCTATATATGTGTGCTTATGACTTGTGCCCAGTACTGTAGATCAGAGATTATGTTGATGATGCTAAATCATGCTGAACGCTCTTATGGCCTGTTCCTGCTTCAGTTCCCAAATTTTTTATGTAATGTCTTCTTACCTTCAGTGCCAACTGCATCACGAACTGTCTTCATTCTTTCCAGCCTTTATTCCATCTTTCCATCTTTATTCCCAGTCCTTCCTTTCGACCTTTAACCTGTTCCTGTCCTGATCATTTCTCCGGCCGCAGACGTTGTCGGACCTGTTGAGCGCCTCCATTTTCATCCTGCTTCTTGGACCTGGCCAAGTCGACAATGCACGTGGCAGGCAGGCCAGCTCAGCTGTTCTGTGGAAACACCCGACGTGTGTAAGCACATTAAATCATTTGGGAATTGAGTGATTGGGAGGGGGGCAGGGATTAAATGCAACCAAGGGAGCCAGTCAACAGCAGCAGGTATTGTTAGCTTACAGAAGAGTTAGGTCTCACACCAGTCGGTTCAGGAACAGCTATTACACCTCAACCAAAGTGGACATCTTCACTCACCTCAGCTTTGAACTGATTCAAAGTGATCCTCTGGATCACTTTCAAGTACTGTACCCTATAACCCATGTTCTCAGTATTATTTATTTACTCAGTTCTCAGTATTATTTATTTCCACAGTTTGACTTTGCATGTTGGTTATTTCTCAGTGTAATTATTCTACTGTATTTCTTTGTTCTACTTTAGATGCCTGCAGCAAAATGGTGACATATACAATCCATACTTTGATAATAAATGTATTTTTAACTTTAAACTGAGATAATGTTCTAACAAGAAAACATTTTATTTTATATCCAGAAACAAGTGAAGAGACCGGCCCAAGTCAACACCCCATGTGGCAGGCAGACCAGCTCTACTGTGTCCGGTTGGTATATTCTCACCAGGCCAGAGTTCGGTGCTCAAAATTGTTCCAGTCATTTAGCCAGCTATCTATTTATTTACCTGTTTATTTATTGAGATAAGACCATAAGACATAGGAGCAGAATTAGGCCATTTGGCCCATCAGTCCGCTTCTCCATTTAATCATAGCTGATCTATTTTTTCCCCTCTTCAGCCCCAGTCCCCGGCCTTCTCCCCATAACCTTTGATGCCGTATCCAATCAAGAACCTATCAATCTCTGCCTTAAGTGCACCCGACGACCTGGCCTCCACAGCTGCCTGTGGTAACAAATTCCACAAATCACCACCCTCTGGTTAAAGAAATTTCCCACATCTCTGTTTTAAATGGACACCCCTCTATCCTGAGGCTGTACTCTCTTGTCCTAGACTCTCCCACCATGGGAAACATCCTTTCCACATCTACTCTATCTAGTCCTTTCAACATTCAAAAGGTTTCAATGAGATCCCCCCAGCCCATCTTTCTAAATTCCAGTGAGTACAGACCCAGAGCCATCAAACATTCCTCATATGATAAGCCTTTCATCCCCGGAATCATCCTTGTGAACCTCCTCTGGACCTTCTCCAATGCCAGCACATCTTTTCTTAGATGAGGAGCCCAAAACTGTTCACAATATTCAAGGTGAGGCCTCACCAGTGGCTTACAAAGCCTCAGCATCACATCCCTGCTCTTGTATTCTAGACCTCTTGAAATGAATGCTAACACTGCATTTGCCTTCCTCACCACAGACTCAACCCTCAAGTTAACCTTTAGGCTGTTCTGCACAAGGACTCCCAATCCCTCTGCATCTCACATTTTTGATTTTCTCCCCATTAGTCTGCACATTTATTTCTACTACCAAAGTACCTATCTGTTTCCTCAATACTACCTGTCCCTCCACCAATCTTCATATAATCTGCAAACTTGGCAACAAAGCCATCTATTCCATCATCTAAATCATTGATAAACAGCATGAAAAGAAGTGATCCCAACCTGCGGAACGCTACTAGTCACTGGCAGCCAACTAGAAAAGGATCCTTTTATTCCCACTCGCTGCCTCCTACCAATCACCAATACTCTAACCATGTTAGTAACTTTCCTGTAATACCATGGGCTTTTAACTTGGTAAGCTGCTTCATGTGTGGCACCATGTCAAAGGCCTTCTGAGAGTCCAAATATATCATAGAACCGTAGAAACAGGCCCTTTGGCCCTTCTTGGCTGTGCCAAACCATTTTCTGCCTGGTCCCATTGACCTGCACACGGACCATATCCCTCCATACACCTCCCATCCATGTATCTGTCCAATTTATTCTTAAATGTTAAAAAAGAACCTGCATTTACCACCTCATCTGGCAGCTCATTCCATACTCCCACCACTCTCTGTGTGAAGAAGCCCCCCCTAATGTTCCCTTTAAACTTTTCCCCCCTCACCCTTAACCCATGTCCTCTGGTTTTTTTCTCCCCTTGCCTCAGTGGAAAAAGCCTGCTTGCATTCACTCTATCTATACCCATCATAATTTTATATACCTCTATCAAATCTCCCCTCATTCTTCTACGCTCCAGGGAATAAAGTCCTAACCTATTCACCCTTTCTCCGTAACTGAGTTTCTCAAGTCCCGGCAACATCCTTGTAAACCTTCTCTGTACTCTTTCAACCTTATTTATATCCTTCCTGTAATTTGGTGACCAAAACTGAACACAATACTCCAGACAACAGGAATTCTGCAGATGCTGGAAATTCAAGCAACACAAAAGTTGCTGGTGAACGCAGCAGGCCTCACCAATGCCTTATACAACCTCATCATAACATTCCAGCTCTTATACTCAATACTTTGATTAATAAAGGCCAATGTACCAAAAGCTCTCTTTACGACCCTATCTACCTGAGACGACACTTTTAGGGAATTTTGTGTCTGTATTCCCAGATCCCTCTGTTCCACTGCACTCCTCAGTGCCTTACCATTAACCCTGTATGTTCTACGTTGGTTTGTCCTTCCAACGTGCAATACCTCACACTTGTCAGTATTAAACTCCATCTGCCATTTTTCAGCCCATTTTTCCAGCAGGTCCAAGTCCCTCTGCAGGCTCTGAAAACCTTTCTCACTGTCTACTACACCTCCAATCTTTGTATCATCAGCAAACTTGCTGATCCAATTTACCACATTATCATCCAGATCATTGATATAGATGACAAATAACAATGGACCCAGCACTGATCCCTGTGGCACACCACTAGTCACAGGCCTCCACTCAGAGAAGCAATTCTCTACCACCACTCTCTGGCTTCTTCCATCGAGCCAATGTCTAATCCAGTTTACCACCTCTCCATGTATACCTAGCGACTGAATTTTCCTAACTAACCTCCCATGCGGGACCTTGTCAAAGGCCTTACTGAAGTCCATGTAGACAATATCCACTGCCTTCCCTTCGTCCACTTTCCTGGTAACCTCCTCAAAAAACTCCAACAGATTGATCAAACATGACCTACCATGCACAAAGCCATGTTGACTCTCCCTAATAAGCCCCCATCTATCCAAATGCTTGTAGATTCTGTCTCTTAGTACTCCCTCCAATAACTTACCTACTACTGACGTTAAACTCACCGGCCTATAATTTCCCGGATTACTTTTCGATCCTTTTTTAAACAACGGAACAACATGAGCCACTCTCCAATCCTCCGGCACTTCACCCGTAGACAGTGACATTTTAAATATTTCTGCCAGGGCCCCCGCAAGTTCAACACTAGTCTCCTTCAAGGTCCGAGGGAACACTCTGTCGGGTCCCAGGGATTTATCCACTTTAATTTTCCTCAAGACAGCAAGCACCTCCTCCTTTTCAATCTGTACAGTTTCCATGGTCTCACTACTTGATTCCCTCAATTCCATAGATCTCATGCCAGCTTCCTTAATAAATACAGACGCAAAAAACCTATTTAAGATCTCCCCCATTTCCTTTGGTTCCGCACAAAGCCGACCACTCTGATCTTCAAGAGGACCAATTTTATCCCTTACAATCCTTTTGCTCTTAATATACTTGTAAAAGCTCTTTGGATTCTCCTTCACTTTGACTGCCAAGGCAACCTCATGTCTTCTTTTAGCCCTCCTGATTTCTTTCTTAAGTATTTTCTTGCACTTCTTATACTCCTCAAGCACCTGATTTACCCCCTGTTTCCTATACATTTCATACAACTCCCTCTTCTTCTTTATCAGAGTTGCAATATCCCTTCAGAACCAAGGTTCCTTATTCCTATTCAATTTGCCTTTAATCCTGACAGGAACATACAAACTCTGCACTCTCAAAATTTCCCCTTTGAAGGCTTCCCACCTACCAATCACATCTTTGCCAGGGAACAACCTGTCCCAATCCACGCTTTTTAGATCCTTTCTCATTTCTTCAAATTTGGCCTTCTTCAGAACCTCAGCCCTAGGACCAGATCTATCCTTGTCCATGATCAAATTGAAACTAATGGTGTTATGATCACTGGAACCAAAGTGCTCCCCTACACAGACTTCTGTCACTTGCCCTAATTCGTTTCCTAACAGGAGATCCAATTTTGCATCCCCTCTAGTTGGTCCCTCTATATACTGATTTAGAAAACTTTCCTGAACACATTTTACAAACTCTAAACCATCTAGACCCCTAACAGTATGGGAGTCCCAATCAATGTATGGAAAATTAAAATCCCCTACCACCACAACTTTATGTTTCCTGCAGTTGCCTGCTATCTCTCTGCAGATTTGCTCTTCCAAGTCTCGTTGACTATTGGGTGGTCTGTAATACAATCCCACTAATGTGGCCATACCTTTCCTGTTTCTCAGCTCCACCCATAAGGACTCAGCAGACAAGCCCTCTAATCTGTCCTGCCTGAGCACTGCTGTAATATTTTCCCTAACAAACAATGCTACTCCCCCACCTTTCATTCCTCTGCCTCGATCACATCTGAAACATCGGAACCCTGGAATATTAAGCTGCCAGTCCTGCCCCTCCTGTAGCCAAGTTTCACTAATTGCTACAACATCATAATTCCACGTGTCAATCCACAGCCAATGCATCTCCTTTATCTATCCTACATGTACTCTCCTCAAAGAATTCCAAAAAGTTCATCGGGCAAGGTTTTCCCTAAAGGAAACTTTGTACTATCTTGTCTGGTGTCACCAAGTATTCCATAACCTCGTCCTAAACAATTGATTCCAACATCTTCCCAACCACTGAGGTCAGGCTAACTGGTCCATAATTTCCTTTCTGCTGCCTTCCTTCCTTCTTAAAGAGTGGAGTGATATTTGCAATTTTCCAGTCCTCTTCCAGAGTCCAATGATTTTTTTGAAAGATCATTACTAATGCCTCCACAATCTCTTCGGCTACCTCTTTCAAAGCCCTAGGGTGCAGTTCATCTGGCCTGGGTGACTTAGGTCTTTCAGCTTTTTGAGCACCTTCTCCCTTGTAATAGTAACTGCACTCACTTCTCTTCCCTCGCCCCCTTCAACATCTGGTACACTGCTAGTGTCTTACACAGTGAAGACTGATGCAAAATACTCATTTAGTTCATCAGCCTTCTCCTTGTCCCCCATTATTATTTCTCTGGCCTCATTTTCTAGCGGTTCTATATGCACTCTCATCTCTCTATTTTTTACAATTTTATAAAAGCTTTTACACTCCATTTTGATATTGTTTGCTAGCTTGCTTTCACATTTCACTTTTTCCCTCCTAATGATTCTTTTAGTTGCTCTCTGTAGGGTTTTAAAAGCTTCCCAATCCCCTGTCTTCCCACTAATTTTCCTACCTATTTTGTTAACACTTATATTACTAGATAGCCTCACAGGTCCCTTAAGCATTCTTACAAAAATTAACTTCTAGAAGATTGAATCCCTTCCGAGAAAGTTTCAAACACTGTCTAAAAAGGCACCACAGTGCAGAGGGTAAAGAGTTATCTGTCTCTTTTGAAGTATCTCTGTTGCAAACTGTTGGCTGCTACTAGTTTATTATACACAAAAGGTATTAAAGTATCCTTGCGACCAAACCACTCGGTGTTAAATTGTACAGTGCAATACCTCCTTTCCCACTGTTATGATCTCAGTATGATACGGACCTCAGTATGATAAAATAGACCCTTAACCTCTCAATCTACAGTACGGTACAAAAGTCATAGGGACATATATGTATATAGCTGTTGTGCCCAAAGCTCTTGCACTGTCCTGTATTTGTCAACGTGGAGCGGAGAGTGAGTTTGTAAATCTGGGGAGCAAAGGACGTTGGGAATGGTGAGGGTAGAGCACCGTGGGAGGGGCGTGCACCCTCTCTGTAGCTATTACACTTTATTCTGCATTGTGTTACGGTTTTCCTTTGTACTAACTCAGTGCACTGTGTAATGATCTGATCTGTGTGAACAGTGTGCAAGACAGGCTTCTCTACATCTGGGTACACCATCATCACAATGTGCCACGTCGTATAAAGTGGGTGAAAATGGTCCACGGCCGTGATTGTTCTGGGCAAAGTTTTCTACAGGAGTGGTTTGCCATTGCCTACTTCTGGGCAGTGTCTTTACAAGACGGGTGACCCCAGCCATTATCAATACTGTGTCAGTGGTCACATAACCAGGACTTGTGATCTGCACCGGCTGCTCATACGACCATCCACCACCTGATCCCACGGCTTCACGTGACCCTGATCGGGGGCTAAGCAGATACTGCATTTTAATTCTGATTTCTGTTCTCATTCCTACATTTTGATCTATGGCATCCTCTTGTACCACAATGAGGCCACCCTCAGGGTGGAGGAACAACACCTTATATTCTGTCTGGCTATTACCTCCCCTGGGTCCCCTCTTCCTTCCTTTTGTTGTGTGGTCCACTGTCCTCTCCTATCAGATTCCTTCATCTCCAGCCCTTTACCTTCCCCACACACCTGACTTCACCTATCACCTGTTCTCCTTCCCTTCCCCCCACCTTTTTATTCTGGCATCTTTCCCTTCCTCATTAGTCCTGATGAAAGGTCTCAGCTTGAAATGTCGACTGTTTTTTCATCTGCATGGATGCTGCCCGACCTGCTGAGTTGCTCCAGTATTTTGATTGTGTGCCATGTGGACTGGGACAGAGGTACAGTTAGGAATGAGAGGCCACTGAGATTGATGAGTGGTCCTATTTTTTAAGCGTACATGGGGATGGACCTGCCAAAGATGAGAAAATCTGCAGATGCTGGAAATCCAAGCAACACACACAAAATGCTGGAGGAACTCAGCAGGCCATGCAATTCTGCTGAGGGGTCTGGGCCCAAAACGTTGACTGTACTTTTTTCCATAGATGCTGCCTGGCCTGCTGAGATCCTCCAGCATTTTGTGTATGTCGCTAATATGGATGCCTTCGGTTTTGTCCTGGCTAAGTAGCTCAGTCCCTCTGGCCAAAGCAAGAGGCAGGGAATGATCTCCAAGAGGACCACAACCTTGTTGTGGTTTGGAGGCTTGCGTGTCTCAATGCCCCGGAGAGCTGTGCTGGCTGGAGTCAGGGCCCGTTGCTTTGGATCTTGGTAGGGTCACACATGCCAAACAGGTCAAAGGGTGGAGGCCAGACTGGTCCTCCAGGTTTGGGGCTTCAGGTCATGTCTAACAACCTTGACTGGTCAAACAAAACTGTTACGGAAACAGCAATGAAGAATCCTTCTTCATCTGGATGGCCAAGGGCAGAGATGGAGGATCTTCATTGCTGCCCTAAACACCAGTGGTGTAATGGCATAAGTATCCTGTTAGAAGTATGTCAGCACACCATTGCCAGAGAGCATAGAAAATGCATCATCAACTCTGCTGCCCTAACAGACAACACAACAGATGAGAGTCAATTGAGAGAAGAAGTTGGATGGTTGGCCCACTTTGCAAAAGGAACCCGTCCCTGTGTGTCTAGAACTGATTCATGAAGAAGATGGATGGTTGGCCCACTTTGCAAAAGGAAACTGTCCCTGTGTGTCTAGAACGGATTCGTGAAGAAGATGGATGGTTGGCCAACTTTGCAAAAGGAAGCTGTCCCTGTGTGTCTAGAACGGATTCGTAAAGAAGTTGGATGGTTGGCCCGCTTTGCAGAAGGAAGCTGTCCCTGTGTGTCTAGAACTGATTCATGAAGAAGATGGATGGTTGGCCCACTTTGCAAAAGGAACCTGTCCCTGTGTGTCTAGAACTGATTCATGAAGAAGATGGATGGTTGGCCCACTTTGCAAAAGGAAGCTGTCCCTGTGTGTCTAGAACTGATCCGTGAACCAGCTTACAGCAATTCCCTTTTGCCATTTTTCACTGTCCTTTGCCTCAACGGCAACCAGTGAGCTCAGGGCTTGATGGTGACCAGGGCATGAAGAAGCATTTCATCTCTGACGTTGACCAAGTTCTCATCTTCGCCTGAAGGAGAATAAGATCACCACAGTGCCAGTGTTGGTATGACTGGGACATCTGGGAGGCAGTCGGGTACAGAAGGTTAAAAAAAAAGGGCAGAATTTCTGACTGGGGTCAAATTGGCCATGAACTTGTTGCATCCATGACCAGGGAGCAGCCAATGACGGCTGGACAGGCAATTGTCCCACCAGACCTTCCATGGCACATTCAGCTCCCTCGGAGGCTCTCAAGGCAGCTGGGGACTCTATGATTATGAGGACACGCAGTCCCCTTTTATTGTCATTTAGTAACGCATGCATTAAGAAATGATAAAGATGTTTTTCCAGAATGATATAATGAAAACACATGACAAACCGACTTAAAAACTAACAAAAACCACATAATTATAACATATAGTTACAACAGTGCAAAGCAATACGGTAATTTGATAGGAACAGACCATGGACACAGTAAAAGTCTCAGAGTCTGTGGAAAGTCCCATCATCTCACGCAGACGGTGAACCTCCAGCGCCACCAACTTGCCGATGCAGCATCCCGGAAGCATCCGACCGCAGTCCGACTCTGAGTCTGTGCCAAAAACTCTGAGCCTCTGACCAGCTCTCCGACACCGAGCACCATTTCTGCCGAGCGCTTCGACCCCGGCCCCGGCAACAGGCAATAGGCAAAGGCGAGGATTTGGGGCCTTCGTCTCCGGAGATTCTCGATCGCACAGTAGCAGCGGCAGCGAAGCGGACATTTCAGAAGTTACTCCAGATGTTCCTCCGTGCTTCTCATGGCTGTCCCCATCAAATCTGGATTGTGCACGGCACCCCTAATTACACATATCGATATTCATTCGGAACGGCCACACACGCTACCAGACCTGGTGGAAATATCTGCAAACTATCTGCCGCGCACTCAGTCTTCGGTAGTGTTGAGGGGTCTTCACTATTCCTCTTTTGCCCTACCTATCTATCATCTATTAGTTTGTCTTTTGGTTATTAATTACAACTTATAGTGATCTTTATGCCTTGCACTGTACTGCTGTCACTAATCAACAAATTTCACAACATGCAGTACCATGCAAAAGTCTCAGACACATTTATGTATCAGAGGTGCCTGAGACTTTTGCACAGGACTGTAGTAATTTTATGTATTGCACTGTACTGCTGTCACAGAAAACAAATTTCATGACATACGTGAGTGATGATAAACCTGATTCTGATATGGGTCTCTATTGTGGACTGAGAGTGGGAAGGGGGCAGGGAGAGGGGAATCATGGTTGGGAAAAGGGGAAGGGAGAGGGGAGGGAGCGGGAAGCACCAGAGAGACATTCTGTAATGATCAATAAACCAATTGTTTGGGATCAACTGGCCTTGCCTGGTGTCTCAGGACTGGGTGTGTTTGCACCCTCCCCTGACACTCCTTCTCTGCCACCTGTCCCTCACCATCCCCAACATCCTTTGCTCCCGCCAGATTTACAAACTCGCTCTCCACTCCACCCGGCTATATGTATATGCCTAAGACTTCTGCATAGTACTGTGTGTCAGTGATTCTAAGGCACTGGGTGGACTCCCACGAGGCACCTGCTGAATCCAGAGAATTCTTGCTTCACATTCCGCACCAATTCATATGGAGACCAGCTGGCATCACAACTATGCTGGCTCTCAGAGGAAATTTATCAGCCCTTTGCACCCCACCCCCAGGCAGCTGGAGGCAGAACATTGAGAGGCCAGGACCCAGGACAGGAACCTGGGCTGTTGTGGTGTGAGGCAGTATATCTCGATTAGATGATTTTATTTAGAGATAGAGCACAGAATTGACCCTTTTGGCCCTTCAACTGCACCGTCAGCAATCCCCAATTTAACCCTAGCCCGAACGACAGGACAATGTACAATGACCGATTAACCTTCTGACCATAAAAGCAGAAGAGACAGGAGCACAATTGGGCCATTCGGCCAATCATGCCTGCTCTGCCATTCCATCATGGCTAAATGAGGGACCCAGTACATCTTTGGCTGCCGGCTGGTGACGTAGTGGCTTCAGCGCCGGACTTCGGAGTGAAGGCTCCCGAGTTCGAACCCAGCCGGCTCCCCAGGCACGCTTTCCATCCGTGCTGGGTTGAGCGACGAGCTAGCAACTCGACCTCGTAAAAAAATCAACCAAAAAAAGTTGCCGGCCTATGCTCCCCAGGAGTTTAAAAAGGCAATTTCCTTCCTTCCTGACATCTTTGGACTGTGGGAGAAAACCAGAGCACCTGGAGAAAACCTATGCATTCCACAGGGTGGACGTCCAGAGACCTCTTACAAAGGATATTAGAATTGAGCTCTGAACTGCAACCGAATCCCCACACCCTTTACCAAGCTGTAGGGAGGGAGTGGGACCCCCCCCCCACTTCACCAAGCTGTAGTAGTGTCCCGCTAACTGCTACGCTACTGTGGGGCCATGCATTATGCACCAACATATCTGTGTGGGGCGGCTTGTCTTTTAGCAAACCAGTTATTGGCCTCAGTCTAGGACTTTTCCCTTTCTCCCCAGACAAGTCTCCTGATGCCGTGGTCCTTTCCAATGACAAAGACTGCAAGGAGCCAACCAATTGCCAGCAACAGCCAAAGCCCAGCTCACTGAAGACCATCGCGGGAGGAATCCTCAAGTTTTTAAGCAGGTGACGAACTAATGCCATTGCTGTTTAGTTATTCCTGATGTTTTAAACTCTTCAATTGTTTATTGGGAGCTACAGTGCTGTGCAAGATTCTGAGGCACCCATTTTATATATATACACACACATCCATCATGTAGTCTATTAGGCTAGAGCTTATATATATATATATATATGTGTGTGTGTGTGTGTGTGTGTGTGTGTGTGTGTGTACACCTAAGACTTTTGCACAGTACTGTAGTAATTTTATGTATTGCACTGTACTGCTGCCACAAAAAAATCTCAAATGTTATGACAGATGTGAGTGATGATAAACCTGATTCTGATATGGGTCTCTATTGTGGACTGAGAGTGGGAAGGGGGCAGGGAGAGGGGAATCATGGTTGGGAAAAGGGGAAGGGAGAGGGGAGGGAGCAGGAAGCACCAGAGAGACATTCTGTAATGATCAATAAACCAATTGTTTGGAATCAAATCACCTTGCCTGGTATCTCAGGGCTGGGTGTGTCTGTACCCACCCCGGAACTCCTTCTCTGCCACCTGTCCCACACCTCTCCCGCAGTGTCTGGCTGGTGCTTCCCTTCCCCTTTTCCCAACCATGATTCCCCTCTCCCTGTCCCCTTCCCACTCTCAGTCCACAACAGAGACCCAGATCAGAATCAGGTAAAGCCCTCGCCACTATTGAGCACATCTGCATGAAACACTGTTGCAAGAAAGCAGCATCTATCATCAGGGACCCCCACCACCCAGGACATGCTCTCTTCTCACTGCTGCCATCAGGAAGGAGGTACAGGAGCCTCAGGTCCCACACCACCAGGTTCAGGAACAGTTATTACCCCTCAACCATCAGGAAGGAGGTACAGGAACCTCAGGTCCCACGCCACCAGGTTCAGGAACAGTTATTACCCCTCAACCATCAGGCTCCTGAATCAGAGAGGATAACTTCACTCAACTTCACTTGCCCCATCACTGAACTGCTCCCATAACCTAGGGACTCACTTTCGAGGACTCTTCATCTCATTTTCTCAATATTTTTTGCTTGCTTGCTCGCTTGTTTGTTTGTTTGTTTATTCATTCATTCATTCATTCTCAGTTCACACAGAGGAAATTTGGGACAATATTACCCAGACTTAAGGACCTGAGTTGCAGGGAAATATTGAATAGGTTGGACTTCACTCCCTGGAGCGTAGGAGAATGAGGGAATAGGCTGGGTAAATGCAACCAGGCTTTCTCCACTCAGGCTTACTGAGACTACAACTAGAGGTCATGGGTTAAAGGGTTAAGGGTGAAAGGAAATATTTCAGGGGGACCTGCAGTGGATCTTCTTCACTGGTGAGAATGTGGATCAAACTGGCAGTGGAATCGATTTCAACACTGAAGAGAAGTTTGGACAGGAAGGGTATGGTCCGGGTGCAGGTTGATGGGACTAGGCAGGTTAAAGGTGGGGCACAGACTAGATGGTTCGAATGGCCTGTTTTGGGTGCTGTAGTCCTCTATGACTATGACTCTGCAGCCCATCGAGTTGACATTGACTATCAACCAGCTATTTTGTGTCACAATAATCCGATTTCCTTCTTCCTCAGCAACACACACAAAATGATGGAGCAACTCAGCAGGCCAGGCAGCATCTATGGAAAAGAGTACAGTCAACGTTCCGGGCAGTGACCTTGAAGAGTCTCGGGCCAAAGCGTCCATTGTTTACCCTGAGTTCCTCCAGCATTTTGGGTGTGATGCTTTGATTTCCAGCATCTACACATTTTCTTGTGTTTTTCCCTTCTTCCCCATTGGCTTTCTCCCCAACCTCTATACCCACCTCACCTGCATACTGGGGAGGGCAATTTATAGTGGGTGATTAACCCCTCAGCCCCGCTGTCACAGGGAGGACATGCAAACTCCACACAGACAGCACCAGAGATCTACCAGCGGTGCCACGCACAGAAGAGGAAGGGTGGATGAGGAAAGTGGGGTGGCTGCAGAGCTTCCTATTGTGTTGTAGAATCAGACAGCAGTCCCCTTCGGTCCATCAAATCTATGCTGACCATCAACTGCTCATTTGCACTCATCCCACTTTATTCTCCCCTCATTCCCATGGTGGAGGTTGACAACCATGTCAATCATGTTTGTGATAAGTCAGGGTGTGATGGTTACGGGGAGAATAGGAGTGAGAGGGAAATGAATCAGCCATGATGAAATGGAAGAGCAGATTCGATGGGCTGAATGCCCTAGTTCTGCTCCTATGTTTTATGACCTTATTTGTAAATTGGGGGACCGCTTTGTCAAGCACCATCCAGCAAAAGCTGAATTTCCCGGTGGCCAACCATTTTAATTCCTCTCTCCGTTCTCATTCCGACATGTCGGTCCGTGGCCCCTTGTTTTGCCATGATGAGGCCTCTCTCAGGGTGGACGGACATCACCTCTTATTCTGTCCAGGTAGCCTCCAACCTGATGGCATGAATATCGATTTCTCCTTCCAGTAAATTGTCCCTCCTCCTTCCATTCCCCAGTCTGGCCTCTTACCTCTTCTCACCTGCAAGGTTCCTCGAAGCGTCGACTGTTTATTCATTTCCATAGATGCTGCCTGAACTTCTGAGTTCCTCCGGCATTTTCTGTGTATTTCCCATGAACACTCCCCAGATTCTACCCCTCCCACACACACAGAGGGGCAACTGTTTGGTCTGGCAGGGTGAAGACACATCTCTACCAAAGGAGGTGTGAGGTGCTCCTTCCCTCCGCTGGCCTGCAGGTCACCCTTGGGCAAGGTGTAGCACCTGCTTAGCCCCCGATCAGGGTGACGTGAAGCCGTGGGAGCAGGTGGTGGATGGTCGTGTGATCAGCCGGTGCAGATCACAAGTCCTGGTTATGTGACCACTGACACCAGGCAGACAATCTCTGAAGAGTATTGATAATGGCTGGAGTCACCCGTCTTGTAAAGACACTGCCCAGAAGATGACAATGGCAAACCACTTCTGTAGAAAAATTCGCCAAGAACGATCATGGAAAGACCGTGATCGCCCACGAACATAATGAACCAACGAACGTTGACAGTTCTGTTTGCTGCTTTTCTATTTGCAGCGCCTTCCTCCCATTCCACATGATTTTTGGCACAAAGCGACCACAATAGCAGCTGCCGCCTCCAAGCTGTGAGGATAGACGGCTTCAGATGTCTGCTTCAACACTGACTGTTTGCATTGTTTCAGGACTGTTACCTTGGCCAGGTTTCTTTCAAAATGCATTTGGAAATATTGTAAGTATGATTCGTGGTTATTTAATTGGAACGTCACTGTGGGCAGAAGTGATTTCTGTCCGTCTTTGTTATGTTTTTTGTGAGTGTATTTGAGGAATAATTTTACCGTGACTGTCAAACAGATGAGTATAGTTAAACCCAGCTCTCTACCTGCACCATCTTCCCTTTGCAACCATGGTACTGGTCCGGAATCTATTCTGATCCACCTCCTTCAGTGGCAGGAGAATGGTTGACCCCCTCCTTTCTTTGACCCAGGGGTACTTAGGTCTAGAGGTCCTGTCAGTGCCCTAGCCCTGATCGAACCTGTGGTTTCACTGTTCATTTCACATTGAGAGAGTTTCCCATCTTGTTAAAATGTCCTTTCGGTGAAGCATGTGGCTGATATAAAGTTGGTGTTGCCTTCTGTGTCGTTTGTTGTATAATAAATAAACCTGTTTGGAGGACACTCGTATCTCAGCCCTCCCTCCTCAACTGCCAAAGCACACTGGAAGCACTTGACACAGAGCTGCAGAGTCAAAGTCACGTTCATTGTCATATGCACAAAACCAACAAGGAACAACTTTGTTCACCATCTACACTCAACAGCCACTTTATTAGGTGTACCTCGTATGAGTGTGATTAACATAGAACATAGAAATCTACAGCACGTCACAGGTCCTTCAGCCTACAATGTTGTGCCGACCGTGTAACCCACTCTAGAAACTGCCTAGGATTTCCCTAACGTATAGCCCATCTATATATATTTTTCTATGCTACGTGAACCTATCTAAGGCTCTTAAAAGACCCTATTGTATCCGCGTTCACCTCTGTCGCCGGCAGTGCCTTCCACGCACTCACCACTTTGTGTGGAAAAACTTACCCTGACATCCCCTCGGTATCTGCTTCCAAGCACCTTAAAACCGTGCCCTCTTGTGTTAGCCTCTGGCTATCCACATGATCAATGCCTCTCATCATTCATCTTTCATCCTCCGTCGCTCCAAGGAGAAAAGGCCGAGTTCACTCAACCTATTCTCATAAGGCATCCTCCCCAATCCAGGCAACAACCTTGTAAATCTCCTCTGCACTCTCGCTATAGTATCCACCTGATCACACCTGTTTGTTCATAAAAATATTAACTCAGCCAACTCAATGCATAAAAGCATGTAGGTGTGGTCATGAGGTTCAGTTGTTGTTCAGACCAAACATCAGAATGGGGAAGAAATGTGATCTAAGTGACTGACCGTGCAATAATTGTTGGTGCCAGACAGGGTGGTTTCAGTATTTCAGAAACTGCTGATATTCTGGGATTTTCATGCACGGCAGTCTCTCGAGTTTACAGAGAAAAAAGAGTTTATAAACACAAAAAAAATCCAGTGAGCGGCTGTTCTGTGGGTGAAAATGCCTTGTTAATGAGAGAGGTCAGAGGAGAATGGACAGACTGGTTCAAACTGACAGTAACTCAAATAACCACACGTTACAACAGTGGTGTGCCGAAGAACACACAACACATCGAACCTTGAAGTGGACGGGCTACAGCAGCAGAAGACCATGAACATCCACCACAGCAGCCACTTTTTTGAGTACAGGAGGTATTAATTACTTAATTAATGGCTTTGTCTGTCTAAGTAGACAATGGATGCACCCAGTTTTCCGGGGCGCAGACCTGGGATATGAATATGGAAATCCTGGGCTGCCCAGACATCAAGATCCCCCTCTCGGCCTCACGGATGTGATCCATAGGAATGCAAAGCAGTACATTTGGCATCAGCTTGGCTGCAGGAGCTGCTGGGAGGTGACGTGATACGTCATCCAACGCCCTTAGGGGCTCCACTCTGGATTTGTGTAGGATTTACTCCTTAGCCTTCTCTTCTCCCGAAGATACCCACGAGGCAGTGGGATCCGTAACCCTGGATAGGGGCCCATACCGGGTACTGTCAGCCGAAGCCAGCCGAGCCGGGGACTCGTGTAAGGCAGGGTCGTCACACCCTGTAGTAGTGACATATGGAGCCACTACCCACTACCCACAGGATGTATATGTACTAGGAATTTGGTGTGGTAGCTCTATCGCACAGTAGCTCTCACACCGACAGTGATGAAATGCTTTGAGAGGTTGGTCATGACTAGCCTGAACTCCTGCCTCAGCAAGGACCTGGACCCATTGCAATCTGCCTATCGCCACAATAGGTCAATGGCAGACGCAATCTCAGTGGCTCTCCACACGACTTTAGACCACCTGGACAACACAAGCACCTACGTCAGGATACTGTTCATTGACTACAGCTCAGCATTTAATACCATCATTCCCACAATCCTGATTGAGAAGCCGCAGAACCTGAGTCTCTGTACCTCCCTCTGCAATTGGATCCTCGACTTCCTTACCGGAAGACCACAATCTGTGTAGATTGGTGATAACATATCCTCCTCATTGACGATCAACACTGGTGCACCTCAGGGGTGTGTGCTTAGCCTACTGCTCTACTCTCTGCATACACATGACTGTGTGGCTAGGCATAGCTCAAATACCATCTACAAATTTGCTGACGATACAACCATTGCTGATAGAATCTCAGGTGGTGATGAGAGGGCATACAGGAGTGAGATATGCCACCTAGTGGAATGGTGCTGCAGCAACAACCTGGCACTCAGCAGCAGTAAGACGAAAGAGCTGATTGTGGACTTCAGGAAGGGTGAGACGAAGGAACACATACCAATCCTCACAGAGGGATCAGAAATCTCCAGTTTCAAGTTCCTGGGTGTCAAGATCTCTGAGGATCTAACCTGGTCCCAACATATCAATGTAGTCATAAAGAAGGCAAGACAGCGGCTACACTTTATTAGGAGTTTGAAGAGATTTGGCATGTCAACAAATACACTCAAAAACTTCTATAGTTGTACCGTGGAGAGCATTCTGACAGGCTGCATCACTGTCTGGTATGGAGGGGCTACAGCACAGGACCAAAAGAAGCTGCAGAAGGTTGTAAATCTAGTCAGCTCCATCTTGGGTACTAGCCTACAAAGTACCCAGGACATCTTCAAGGAGCAGTGTCTCAGAAAGACAGCATCCATTATTAAGGACTTCCATCACCCAGAGCATGTCCTTTTCACACTGTTACTATCAGTACAGAAGCCTGAAGACACACACTCAGCGATTCAGGAACAGCTTCTTCCCCTCTGCCATCCGATTCCTAAATGGATATTGTACCTTGGACACTACCTCACTCTTTTTTAATATACAGTATTCCTGTTTTTGCACATTTTTTTAATCTATTCAATATATGTAAGTGATTTACTTGCTTGTATTATTATTATGTTTTATTTTATTTATTATTAATTTTTTGCTCTCTGCTAGATTATGTACTGCATTGAACTGCTGCCGCTAAGTTAACAAATTTCACATCACATGCCAGTGATAATAAACCTGATTCAGGTGTCTTGGTGTGACGTGCAAAAGAAAGGAAAAGCATTCAACATTTATAAAGAATAAACAATTATATAAGAATAAAGTTAGAAGTTAAAGGATGGAACTGGAATAAATTGTGCATAAATATCGTAGAAGATTGGTGCAGCAAGGTAGTGTAGTGGTTAGCACAAGGCTTCTCAGTACCTATTCATCCTTTTCCTGTAACACAGGTCCTCAAATCCCAGCAATATCCTTCTAACCACTTTCAATCTTATTGATACCTTTCCTGTAGGTAGGTGACAATACTCACCAATGTCTTATGCAACCTCAATTTAACACCCCATCTCCTGTACTCAATACTTTGATTTATGAAGCCCAAGGTGCCAAAAGCTCTTATCTGCCTGTGACACCACTTTCAATGAATTGTGGACCTGCATTCTCAGATTCCTCTCATTTATTTCCCTACCCTGGTTTGTCCTTAACCTCCTAAGAAAGCAAAGACTTTCCAGTGCTGGAACCCGTTCTGACTTCACAGTTTAAATTCATTTGTGCGTTAGTAGCTAAAGATGTGTGTGCCCGCATGCCCACCTTAGAGGGAACAAGGCAGCTGCCACAAAAAACAAAACAAATTCCACGACATGTGTGAGTGATGATAAACCTGATTCTGATATGGGTCCCTATTGTGGACTGAGAGTGGGAAGGGGGCAGGGAGAGGGGAATCATGGTTGGGAAAAGGGGAAGGGAGAGGGGCGGGAGCGGGAACCAGCAGAGATACATTCTGAAATGATCAATAAACCAATTGTTTGGAATCAAATGACCTTGCCTGGTTTCTCATAGTTTTGCACAATACTGTATGTCTTACGGGTTCTATACGTCACTACTTACCCAGCCTTGGCGGTGGACATGGCCCCAAGTAGCTCCTACTGCTCTCAGTGTTATAACCATATAGTTCTTCCCAGTGTTCATCAGCTGGGGTAAAGTAATCGACAGGCGGGATGTTCATACACTTTGTCATGACATCTTGAGGACTCCTAAGAACCTTGCCCTAAATTTGGTATGCACCTGTATCAGATGATGGAGGTGTCGCAGATGTGGACTCTAAGGTATGTAAGGCAGGCCGTAACCCTGATGGTAAGGCTGTTTCCTAACTGGTCCATGAGACACATCTCCCAATCCTGGCACTGATTCCCAAGTGTTCTCCGGAAACTCTCCACCACCTTGTCGGTGTTTGTAATTCATTGACTTTGATAACTTGGCAGATTGAATAGTCACTTTACAGATTGGATTCAATTCCTACCATTGTCTGTAAGGAATTTGTATGTTCTCCCCGTGACCATGTGAGTTTCCTCCAGGTGCTCCAGTTTTCCTCCCACATTCTGAGGTTAAGGTTAGTAAGTCAAGGCTTTGGCACTACCTCCCAAACCCATAAGACCATAAGAAGTAGGAAGTAGGCCATTTGGCCCATCAAGTCTGCTCCGCCATTCAGTCATGGGCTGATCCAATTCTTCCAGTCATCCCCACTCCCCTGCCTTCTCCTCATACCCTTTGATGCCCTGGCTAATCAAGAACCTATCTACCTCTGCCTTAAATACACCCAATGACTTGGCCTCCACAGCTGCTCGTGGCAACAAATTCCACAGATTTACCACCCTCTGACTAAAGTAAATTCTCCGCATCTCTGCTCTAAATGGACGTCCTTCAATCCTGAAGTCGTGCCCTCTTGTCCTAGAATCCCCTACTATGGGAAATAACTTTGCCATATCTAATCTGTTCAGGCCTTTTAACATTCAGAATGTTTTTATGACATCCCCCCTCATTCTCCTGAACTCCAGGGAATACAGCCCAAGAGCTGCCAGACGTTCCTCATACGCTAACCCTTTCACTCCTGGAACTCCTGCCACCAGGAGACAGCTCATGGGCCCCCACACAAGCTAGGCACCCTTTCCCAACCGACACAGGTGACACAGAAGCATAGTGGTTAGCACAATGCTTTACAGGAATCACCCATCGGGATTAGATCGTGTCACTGTCTGTAAGGAGTCTGAACATTTTTGCTGTGACTGTGTGGGTTTCCTCCCTCGTCCCAAAGACGTATGAGTTAGAGTTAGTGAGTTGGTATGCTGTGTTGGTGCCGGAGGTGTGGCAACACTTGAGAACCGTGCTCAGCACAATCCTGGCTGGTTTGATTTGTCACAAGCGTCACATTTCACTGCCTGTTTCAATGGATGTGTGACAAGTAAACACGAAAGATTCTGCAGAGGCTGGAAATCCAGAGCAACACATACAAATTGCGCGTCAGGCAGCATCTATAGAGGGGAATAAACAGTCGATGTTTTGGGATGAGATACTTCATCATGAGAAATAAAACTAATCTCTCTAATCTTCTACAAACTGGATGCTTCTTTTCCCACGATTAAAAAAGGACAGGGTTAAAATAGAATTGGTCAGTTGGAGATGTGCTTCAGGACAACCCCAGGACACAAAATGTATGGAAAATCCTGCAAGTCCTTAGACATCTCTACTGTATGCTTGTAACCAGCTGAAGTGGATGGGTTAGTGTGCCTTTATCCAAGGTGTTTAGCTGAAACAGGTTAACATGGCATCGAGAGTGAAGTATGCTGCCTGAGTTTGATAAACTTCTATGGATGTGTGGCGAAGAGTTTATTGACTGACTGCATCACTGCCTGGTATGGAAACACCAATGCCCTTGAACCAAAAATCCTACAAAAGGCAGTGGATACGGCCCAGTCCATCACGGGTAAAACCCTCTCCGTCACTGAGGACATCTACATGAAACATTATCACAGGACAGCAGCGTCCATCATCAGGGACCCCCACCAGCCAGGACATGCTCTCTTCTCACTGCTGCCATCAGGTAGAAGGTACAGGAGCCTCAGGTCCCACACCACCAGGTTCAGGAATAGTTATTACCCCTCAACCATCAGGCTCCTGAACCAGTGAGGATAACCTCAACTCTGAACTGATTCCATCGGGAAGGAGGTACAGGAGCCTCAGGTCCCACACCACCAAGTTCAGGAACAGTTATTACCCCTCAACCATCAGGCTCCTGAACCAGAGGTGGCCTCCAGGAGAATCAACATCAGTGTTGAGAAGTGTTCCCCTGGAGAGAATGGTGTTAAATCCACACATGGGCCACCCTGATGACTTGATGCACTGTGGCTTGTATTTTCCTACACCAAGCCTTGTGTCGATGGTGAGCACGGATGTGATGGGCCGTAGGGCCTGATTCCATGCCATATCTCTCTCTGACTCTATGACAGAGTGGTCTCCTTTGACCAGCAGCCCATGCACGTGCCCAGGCTCTCTTTCCCTCCAACACCAGTGCACTGCCCATGATCTCGCCCACAGGATTTACCCCACAAGGCTTCGTCAGTACCTCCCATGAGTCCTGCCACTGAGAAGAGCAAAAGTGACAGCTCATGTGCCCCCACACAAGCTAGGCACCCCTTCCCAACCCATACAGGTGACGCAGTAGCATAATGTTTAGCATATCGCTCAACAGCAATCATTGATCGGGGTTCGAATACCGCCGCTGTCTGTAAGGAGTTTGCATGTTCTCCCCGTGACCGTGTGGATTTCCTCCTGATGATCCTGTATCTGCCCACAGTCCAAGGACGTATGGGTTGGAGTTTGTGAGTGGTGGGCATGCTATGTTGGCAGCAGAAGTTTGGCGACGATTGTGGACTGCGCAGCACATGATCCTCGCTGATTTGATTTGACAGCAAACGATGCATTTCACTGTATGTTTCAATGTCTGTGTGACATAAAGCTAATATTTTTTAATCCTAATCAAAAGCTGGAAATTGACCCTCTCCTTTCATTGTCTTTGGGTCCAGGTCCCGAACCTCTATCCTCTCAGGGACATCTAGGCGTGGGAAACATCCACATCCTGGGAATGAGTACTAGGAAATCCACCCGGTCACATTAAAATAATGCACTGCCCAACCTCTCGCAGAGAGAGGGTTGCCAGTGTCTCTCACCACAGTCCATGCAAGGCAAAAAGTGACCATGGCAAAACACTCGGTAGGTCAGGCAGCCTCTGCGGGGGGAGAAACAGCACCAATGTTTCAGCTTGACGAACTTTCATGCCCGCTCGGAGATCTTTCTGTCTCCCTCGCGCAGACCTGATGAAGGGTCTTGGCCTGAAGCTTTACTGTTTACTCCTCTCTCTATAGATGCTGAGCCTCTGCGGCAGTTTGTGTGTGCAGACTTTGAGCAGTTTTATGGTTTTGTTTTAAATGTTATATTTCTGGTGTCTGCAGCTTGTGCGGCCTCCATTGGTCAGGGTCGACCATGGACATTGCATCCTGGCTGTCGATGCGACACGCAAGCCGGGGCCGGACGATACAGAGAGCAAGCTGCTGCCCCTGCAGCTGATCAGGAACTTGTATCGATAAAAAGCTAACAAAACTAAATTAGCGATATAGTGACCTCAGCATTCAAATCTAAACATTCTAACTAGATATATACTAAGTATATTTAGCAGTCAAACTAATTTGGTGTTCCAATCAGCAAAGTTAGTGTACTTAAGCGGTTAACAAAACTATCATTCCCCGTGGCTCACTCCCTCAGGCTAACAACTAGTCCAAGAGTGAATGTGTAACTGTACTTATTTGCTTCTACCACACCCCAAGCCATTACCATAATAAATGGACCACAACATACAGTACAGACAGAAAATAGATACTTGGCCCCTACAGACCAAAAAATAACATAGATACCTGATTCCCACACCAACCTAGGTTAATTTCCCACCACTGTCTGTAAGGAGCTTGTACATGTTCCCTGTGACCGTGTGGGTCTTCTTTGGGTGCCCTAGTTTCCTCCCATATCTGAAATCCACGATTAAAAAAGGACAGGGTTAAAATAGAATTGGTCAGTTGGACATGTGCTTCAGGACACCAAATGCACGGAAAATCTTGCAAGTCCTTAGACATCTCTACTGTATGCTTGTAACCAGCTGAAGTGGATGGGTTAGTGTGCCTTTATCCAAGGTGTTTAACTGAAACAGGTTAACATGGCATGGAGAGTGAAGTATGCTGCCTGAGTTTCAAAATTAGCATCCATTCTTCATCTGTAGAAGTTGGTCAAACTAAAACTTTGACAAACTTCTACTGGTGTGTGGTGGAGAGTATATTGACTGGCTGCATCACAGCCTGGTATGGAAACACCAATGCCCTTGAACCAAAAATCTGACAAAAGGCAGTGGATACGGCCCAGTCCATCACGGGTAAATCCCTCCCCGTCACTGAGCACATCTACATGAAACATTGTCACAGGACAGTTAATGGGTCACTTGGGTGTAAACGAGCAGCAGAGGCCCTTTGGGCCAGAAACATACAAAATAGGTGCAGGAGTAGGCCATTCGGCCCTTCGAGCCTGCACCGCCCTTTATTATGATCATGGCTGATCATCCAACTCAGAACCCCGCCCCAGCCTTCCCTCCATACCCCCTGACCCCCGTAGCCACAAGGGCCATATCTAACTCCCTCTTAAATATAGCCAATGAACTGGCCTCAACTGTTTCCTGTGGCAGAGAATTCCACAGATTCACCACTCTCTGTGTGAAGAAGTTTATCCTAATCTCGGTCCTAAAAGGCTTCTCCTCTATCCTCAAACTGTGGCCCCTCGTTCTGGACTTCCCCAACATCGGGAACAATCTTCCTGCATCTAGCCTGTCCAATCCCTTTAGGATCTTATACGTTTCAATCAGATCCCCCCTCAATCTTCTAAATTCCAACGAGTATAAGCCCAGTTCATCCAGTCTTTCTTCATATGAAAGTCCTGCCATCCCAGGAATCAATCTGGTGAACCTTCTTTGTACTCCCTCTATGGCAAGGATGTCTTTCCTCAGATTAGGGGACCAAAACTGCACAAAATACTCCAGGTGTGGTCTCACCAAGGCCTTGTACAACTGCAGTAGTACCTCCCTGCTCCTGTACTCGAATCCTCTCGCTATAAATGCCAGCATACCATTCGCCTTTTTCACCGCCTGCTGTACCTGCATGCCCACTTTCAATGCCTGGTGTATAATGACACCCAGGTCTCATTGCACCTCCCCTTTTCCTAATCGGCCACCATTCAGATAATAATCTGTTTTCCTATTTTTGCCACCAAAGTGGATAACTTCACATTTATCCACATTAAATTGCATCTGCCATGAATTTCCCCACTCACCCAACCTATCCAAGTCACCCTGCATCCTCTTAGCATCCTCCTCACAGCTAACACTGCCACCCAGCTTCGTGTCATCCGCAAACTTGGAGATGCTGCATTTAATTCCCTCATCCAAGTCATTAATATATATTGTAAACAACTGGGGTCCCAGCACTGAGCCTTGCGGTACCCCACTAGTCACCGCCTGCCATTCTGAAAAGGTCCCGTTTATTCCCGCTCTTTGCTTCCTGTCTGCTAACCAATTCTCTATCCACATCAATACCTTACCCCCAATACCGTGTGCTTTAAGTTTGCACACTAATCTCCTGTGTGGGACCTTGTCAAAAGCCTTTTGAAAATCCAAATATACCACATCCACTGGTTCTCCCCTATCCACTCTACTAGTTACATCCTCAAAAAATTCTATGAGATTCGTCAGACATGATTTTCCTTTCACAAATCCATGCTGACTTTGTCCGATGATTTCACCGCTTTCCAAATGCGCTGTTATCACATCTTTGATAACTGACTCCAGCAGTTTCCTCACCACCGACGTTAGGCTCCTTCTGCAGACTCCCTGTTCCTCAACACTACCTGCCCCTGCCATCAATTCTGTCATCAATTCTGTCATCCAGATCACTGACATATAACGTGAAAGGTAGTGGACTCAGCACTGACCCCTAGGGTACAGAGAACATAGAACAGTACAGGCCCTTCGGCCCACAATGTTGTGCCGACCCTCACACCCTGCCTCCCATATAACCCCCCACCTTAAATTCCTCCATATACCTATCTAGTAGTCTCTTAAACTTCACGAGTGTATCTGCCCAGTAGTGACTGGCAGCCAACCAGGAAAGGCCCTTTTATTCCTTCCCATACCTTGTCAGTCAGCTGATCTTCTCTCACACCGCATTGCCCCCTCCTCCTCAATTCACCGTCCCAACAGCCTTCTCCCTAGTACCACACCCTTCCATCTCTTTGGGAGACACATGGGTCATTCTGACAGCAACCTTCAAGCCTTCACTGGTCTCAGGTGCTAGATAGCTACAGGACGAGTTCGGACCTTTGTTCAAGAAGGGCCCGAAAAATAATCCATTAAAGACTGGTGAGTGTTATATCCGTGGTAGGGAATTTATTGGCTACCTTTTAAGGGATAGGATTAATCTGCACTTGGAGAGGCAGGGATTGATTAGGATATTCAGAATGGTATCGTAAGGGAAGATTCCATTTAATTAATCAGATTGATTTTTAATCATATTGACTCGGTGGTTAACATGACTACCTTTGACAAAGTCCCACATGGGGGACTCATCTTGAAAGGCCCTTGTGATCCAGATAATCTAGCAAATTGGATCTGAAATGGTTTTGGTGATGGGAGGGAGATGCTGAAAGCAAAGAATAGATTTTATGATTGGAAACCTGTGGTATGCCAGAAGGGTTGGTGATGGGACTCTGTGTTTATTTTAGATAATGATAATCTGGATGTGAATGGAATTGGTATTGAAGGTTGGTTCTTCACTTGAGAAGATCAGGAGGGGAAAGGGGTCCTCAGGAGCATGGCACCATTGTTGGTGACTGTAGAGGCCAATTCTGGATCTGCAGACTCTGGACCAGTGGGGACACGGGAACTTGGGCAGTAGGATCCTTCCCGTGCCTCCTCTTCTCTTCAGCAGTCGCTGTTCTGGATTCCTCAAAATTCTGGTATTGATATTAACTAGTTTGCAATTGCTGTTGTTGATCGTGAAAGTAGTCATGGGCGCCATTTACGATGATGAACACGATCGAGGATTGGTTGGATGCACAGAAAAACAGCAGGTGGAGAAAAGTGAGGAGATGTATTTTTGGAGGATTGATCATTGATGAACAACGAGCCACCACACAGTCATACCCCACCCCATCGCCCTCCCACAGAATCAGGGATACAGCAATGGAAACGGGGTCTCCGAGTTCAGGCCAAACATCAACCACCTATTTACATTAATCCAATGTTCATTTTTCTTGTCCTCCCCACATTCACATTAACCACACTTCCCCCACCCCACACACACACATGATTTGATCACTCACCTACAAACTAGGAGCGTTAACCTTTGATCCCAATTGTGAAACAAAAACAGAGACATGGGGTCACAGGGAGAACAAGCAAACTCCACGTAGACAGCAGGGACCTCACAGACCCACATTTGGCTCTAGGGTAAGCAAAGGCCTCGAATGGGCCCTTTCCCATTTCTCTAACCCTGTCACTCGACAATCCTCCCCAGTAACAGAATCCCCCTTGGATGCAATGGGATCCCAATCCACACCACAAAGTCTGGTATGACCAACTAAACCACAGCTTTCTTCCTCTCTTTTCCACTGTAGCTACACCCCCAAACTCTTTCTTTATTCCCAGTGCCAATCTGGAAGCTAAATTTTATAGAGACTCTCAGGCTCTCTTGCAGAGTCTCACACTGTGACGCCCTCCGTTCACTGGGGTCGACCATTGGATGTTGCACCCTAGCTGTCTACAAGATAAGTAGTCCAGGGCAGTACAATATGGAGAACCAGCTGTTGCCCATGCAGCAGGCTCGCCCTCTGATGAATCCAAAGGATTGGCAGAGACCAATACAGTTTTGCATCAGTGGCGTCGCAGGAGTTGCCATTTAACGTTGGACTGCCAGCTCCAGATTTTTATGAAGCCTCCCCTATGAGTGGGTGTAGCTGCAAGGCAGCGGAAGTTTGAGATCAGAGTTTTCCTTCCCCTGGATGAGCTGCCAACCGAGGCTGGTGAGCCCCCTCTGCCCGAAGCGACTGGTTTTAAGGTGCCAGTAACCCGCCTTTGCCCCTTTTCCTGTCAGTAGAAACGGTTCCGCAGGGATTAGCTAGTAAGTCACCCATGGACTGGGTCGTCAGAGGCTATTTGAGACGCATGCCATTGGGAGCATTTAATAGGTAGTGGGAGCTCGTCCCCGTTACCATCTCTGGTTACCTGAAGTAAGTTTATTTTAGCTATTTTATTCGGGTTTCTGCTTGGCACCCTGGCATAGCAGTTTGTGCAATGCTTTACGATTGGAAGATCAGGGCTCAATTCCCGCCACTGTCTGTAAGGAATTTATGTGTTCTCCCCGTGACCGTGTGGGTTTCCGCCGCGTGCTCTGGTTTCTCCCCACGGTCCAAAAGTTAGAGAGTTGCGGGTGTGCTGTGTTGATGCCCGATGCAGGGTGACAATTGCGGGCTCTCCTCAGCCTGTGTTGGTCATTGCCGTGCAAATAATGCACGTAGAACATTATAGCACAGTACAGGCCCTTCGGCCGGCAATATTGTGCCAACCTTTCAACCTAAGATCAATCTAAGATTCTTCCCTCCACTTCTCTATCACCCACGTGTCTATCTAAGAGCTTATTAAATGCCTCTGATGCATTTGATTCAGCCATCACCCCACAAGTGAGAACAACACTAATCTTCAAAGTTCTTTAGTCTTTAGATATTTTGATTGACACCTGTAGTTTTTAAAAATTATTTATTATTTAGTGATACAGCACGGAGCAGGCCCTCCTGACCCCTTGAGCCTCGCCACCCTTCGATTTAACCCTGACCTAACCACGGGACAAATTATAATCACTGATTCACCGTCTTTGGACTGAGGGTGAAAACCGGAGCGCCCGGGGAAGTCCCACGCATTCCGCGGGGAGGACGTACAGAGACTCCTTGCGGAGGGCGCTGGGATTGAACTCAGAACTCCAGGTTGCCCCGAGCACCTCACTAACGGTTACGCTACCCTGGCGCCCTCAAGAGGTAACGTATGCTCCAGGTAGGAGGAGTGATCGGTAATAATCCCAACACAAGGCCTTTGGCGGGGGGGGGGAACTGATTGTCATTATTCCCCTCTCAAAAGACACTCCGATATTGCGTGAGGGAATCTCGAAGCAAGAATTATCATGATCCAGTGCAAGAATTTTAGTCCATTACTCAACAGGGACTCGCCTAAACTGGTCCAAGGGTTTGAGGATTCTTTAAACTTTAATGAAGATTATGTTCCTGTGTAAGCAGGCACGGGCATGATGGTTGGGTGGGGATTCCCATGGAAACAACCTCAGTCTCCAAAGTCCTCCTGCATGGAGCAGTCACCCAGCTTTCCCACTGATCAGCGTAGAACAGGGGGAGATCCTTCGGCCCATCATATTTGTGCTGGCCGCGAAGCTAATCTAATCACATCTGCCTGCACGTGGTCAGAGTTCAAAGTAAATTTATTATCAAAATACATGTAAGACCCTCAGAGATGGGACAGAATTAGTCCAGAATCGAGTCTGCTCCGCCATTCCGGCTCAGCTGATCCATTTTCCTCTCAACCCCATGCTTCTGCCGTCTCCCTTCATGCCCTGACCTATCAAGAACCGATCAACCTCCGCCTTAATTGCACCCAGAAACCTGGCCTCCAGAGCTGCCTGTGGCAATGGACCCCTCTGGCAAAACAAACTCCTCCTCATCTCTGTTCTTCTACTCTGAGGCAGTGCCCTCTGGTCCTGGACTCCCCCACTATAGGAAACATCCTCTCCACATCCACTCTATCTGTGCCCTCTGGTCCTGGACTCCCCCACTATAGGAAACATCCTCTCCACATCCACTCTATCTCCGTCCTCTGGTCCTAGACTCCCCCACTGTAGGAAACATCCTCTCCACATCCACTCTATCTGTGTCCTCTGGTCCTAGACTCCCCCACTATAGGAAACATCCTCTCCACATCCACTCTATATTGGCCTTTCAACATTTTAATGAGATTCCCCCCCCCCTTCATTCTTCTAAATTCCAGCGAGTACAGCCACACAACCATCAAATGCTCCTCATATGATTACCTTTCATTCCCAGAATTATTCGCATGAACCTCCTTTGGTCTGTCTCCAATGTCAGCACCTTCCTCTCTTAGATAAGGGGCCCACATCTGCTCACAATACTCTGACCAGTGCCTTAGAAAGCCTTAGCATCACATCCTTGCTTTTATATTCCTCGTCCTCTCAAAATGAAGGCTAACATCACATTTGCCTTTCTCACTGCCGATTCAACCATATGTCACCATATACTACCCTGAGTTTAATTTTCCTGCAGGTATTCCAAGCAGAACAGAGGTCCATATCCCTACAGTTCATGTGTCTGTCTTAAACTTGTTCCCCCTGACAGCCCACTCCACGTACCTAACAATCTCAGTGCAAAAAAAAAATTAGTTAGCAGTGCCAAAGCCTTCGGTATATATTGTGGACTGAGAGTGGGAAGGGGACAGGGAGAGGGGAATCATGGTTGGAAAAAGGGGAAGGGAGAAGGGAGGGAGTGGGAATCAACTCCATTCTCCTGCCTTTTCCCTGTAACATTTCATGCCCTTACTAAATCAAGAACCTATCAACCTACGTCAGGGGTAAATTTTTTTTACGCAGAGTGGTGAGTGCGTGGAATGGGCTACCAGCGACAGTGGTGGAAGTGGATACAATAGGGACTTTTAAGAGACTCCTGGATAGGTACATGGAGCTTAGAAAAATAGAGGGCAATGGGTAACCCGAGGTAATTTCTAAGGTAAGGACATGTTCAGCACAGCATTGTGGGCCGAAGGGCCTGTATTGTGTTGTAGGTTTTCTATGTTTCTAATCTGGAGGAGTTACAAGCCTCAGTGGCTGAGATGGGAGAGACTGCACATACAACAACTGTTGCCTGGGTGCTTCATCGGTCACAGCTTTATGGGAGAGTGGCAATGAGAAAGCCATTGCTGGAAAAAAACACATGAAATTCGGCTGGAGTTTGCCAGAAGGCATGTGGGAGACTCCGAAGTCGGCTGGAAGAAGGTTCTGTGGTCTGAGGAAACCAAAATTGAGTTTTTTGGCCATCAGGTTAGGCGCTATGTTTGCCGTAAGCCAAACACCGCACATCATCAAAAACATACCATCCCTTTGTGAAGCATGGTGGTGGCTGCATCACGCTGTGGGGATGCTTCACTGCAGCAGGCCCTGGAAGGCTTGTGAAGGTAGAGGGTAAAATGAATGCAGCAAAATACAGGGAATCCTGGAGGAAAACCTGATGCAGTCTGCACGAGAACTGAGACTTGGGAGATTTGTTTTCCAGCAAGACAATGACCCCAAGCATAAAGACAAAACTACACAGGAATGGCTTAGAAACAACAAAGTTAATATCCTGGAGTGGCCAAATCAGAGTCCAGACCTCAATAGTCATGCAATCAATTTGTTTTCACTTTGACACGAAAGAGTCTTTTCTGTTGATCAATGTCAAAAAGCCAAATTAAATCCACTGTGGTTCAATGTTGTAAAACTATAAAGCATGAAAACTTCCTGGGCGGGGCGGTGAATACTTCTTATCGGCAATGTATGTTCCTCAGACTGTTAAGTGCAGGTCCCCGGGAGTATCTGCTACTCCTTCTCTCCGGACATGTCCTACAGCAGATGTTATCACAGGTATCTTAATACTTGCTGAGTGGTACATCCGAGATCTGATCCGATCAGAGATATTTCCTTTGCCCGATCTATCCCTGCTACAATTTAGATTTAGCAACACAGCGCGTTAACAGAACAGACCCTCCCGTCCAAACGGGCTGGCACTGCCCAGTTACATCTACGCGACCAACCTACAAACCAGTGCGTCTTTGGGCCGTACGTGGAACCGGAGCACCCGGGGGAAACTCACGCGGCCACGGGAGGACATACCAGAACTTTACTGAATTGAACCCGAGTCGGCAGCGTTGCAATCGCGTCACGCTAACTGCCACGTTACTGTGCTGCTCCAATGAAAAATCGATCTGCATATTAATCTCTCCCAGTGCTAAATAATGTTTCAATCCAAAAATGCTTCTCTCTCACAGACGCGGTTTTACCTTCTGAGGGTTTCCAGCACTTTCTGAAATCCCTGTGCTGTAACCCTCGAACCCGAAAGCCTCCCTGGTCCTCAGGGCCGTTACTTCATTAGTGTCGGCTCTCCCAACAGCGTACGTACCGGTGCCAAAGGTGGAGTCGTCCTTAACGACTGCAGAACATAATGAAACACACTTCAGCCTAACTGTTCAGGGAGTCGATCACACCAGAATCAAACCCGGAGTGGCCGGGATTCCGCGGACCAAGACCTGCCAGGTTGGGAAGGAGCGATGCAGGGAGTGTCCCGACCCTGATTTACTTAACCCAGAGCTCGCAGCGCAGAGGGCCGATCCCACCCAATGTTTACGGTGGCTGTAAGTTCCCGTCTGGGTCGGGGGTAGGACATGTATCCTGATTTTGTATTCTGCGTGCGTTGCGAACGCCAGTGTGATTATATTCTACGTGTGTGTGCCGAGTGTTTGTTCTGTGTGTGTGTCTGGTGTTTTTTCTTAATGTGTCTGTGAGTGCCGGATGTTTTGTCTCTCTCACTCACACACATTCAGAATAAACACCCGACACACACACGTAAACACACAAAATAGACACCCGGCACACACACAGGTACATTCTCAATGTGTGCGCGCCGGGTGTTTATTCTTAGTGTGTGTATGTGTGCCGGGTGTTTATTCTTAATGCATGTGTGCCGGCTGTTTATTCTTAATGTGTGCGTATCGGGTGTTTATTCTTAATGTGTGTGTATCGGGTGTTTATCCTTAATGTGTGTGTGTGTGTGTGTGCCGAGTGTTTATTCTTAATGTGTGCGTATCGGGTGTTTATTCTTAATGCGTGTGTGCCGGGTGTTTATTCTTAATGCATGGGTGCCAGGTGTTTATTCTTAATGTGTGTGCGCCGGGTGTTTATTCTTAATGTGTGTGTGTGTGTGCCGGGTGTTTATTCTTAATGTGTGTGCGCCGGGTGTTTATTCTTAATGTGTGTGTGTGTGCTGGGTGTTTATTCTTAATGTGTGTGCGCGCTCGGGTGTTTATTCTTAATGCGTGTGTGCCGGGTGTTTATTCTTAAAGTGTGCGTATCGGGTGTTTATTCTTAATGTGTGTGCGCGCTCGGGTGTTTATTCTTAATGTGTGCGCGCCCGGGTGTTTATTCTTAATGTGTGTGTCGGGTGTTTTCTCTCTCTTTCTCTCTTACACACATGCAAATTGAGTATAAACACCCGACACCCACACAGACAAAGTGTGTGTGTGCGTTTGAGTGTGTGGTGCTTATTCTCAATGTGTTTGTGACAGAGTGTGCGCGCGTGTGTGTGTGAGAGAGAGTGAGTGTGTGTGTGTGTCGGGTGTATATTCTGTGTATACGCCTAGTGTTTATTTCTCAGTGTGCGTGTCTTGTTTATTCTCGGTGTGTGTGTGTGTCGCGGTGATCGGGCATTCTCAATGTGTTTGTGACCAAGAGAGTGTGCGTGTGTGTGTGAGAGAGTCTGT